>NC_026002.2:44634388-44934388 GCF_000442705.2 Elaeis guineensis
AATCGGAACCGATTCGAATTCGAATCTAAATGCTAGGGTTTGCAACATGTGCTAGCATGTTCAACTTGCAAACATGGTTTAATCAAATTAAACCCATGATCAATTTTCTTTGTGTTGACCCATTGGGTTCCACATCTAGCCAGCAGTAAGTCCAGGTGCAATTTAAACTAATTTGGTTAGAAATAATCTAGCCGATTTAGGTCAAATCAAGCTAAACCGTTTTGATCAATCAGAACAACTTTTAATTAATGATTGAATTAAACTCTTTAATTCGATCAAACTCACAAGACATAATTACGTCTAGCAACGTATTATATACCTAGAACATATAAAATTTTTTGATAGAAATATAAAAATATCCTCAGTGGAAAATTACCATGCAACTTGATCTTACATCATCCTGCATCCCGAATATAAGTTTGGGTATGGAAAATATCAAACCAAATTTATATTCATATTTTTCTCGATCAATAATAATGATTCGATTATGATATTAGAATCATTCTAATTTTTCATAATGCTGATCAAAAGTCTTCCTGAATCATTATTTGATTGAAGCAGATAGGATGCAATCTCCTCTTATTAGGAGTGACATTTCCATATTGACCTACTCACAACCTTCATAAGCAATCCATCATATCCAGAAACACCCGTACATGATTAAATCATGAATGAGTATGATCCAAATATGGATTCATGCTTAAAGGTTCTATGGAAGTTCAGGTCAAAAGATTTACATGCACAATTCCCACTATAAGAAAAATCTGTTGACATGTGATAAGACTCCATCAGATGTTCTTTAATTGGATCAATTCAATGAATTCATTCTCTATGAACACTTACATCCTTATATTAGTGTCATACACAAATAATTGTGAGATCAATTACCCTCTTAACTGAGCATACACAGGATGTACCAGTCTTACCAAAAATATTGATCCCCTACTTAATGTTCCATCGACTAGGAATATTTAAAATTAGGGTTTTAAGGTTTTAGGTCTCACTGGTATGATCTCATCATAACCTAAAACCATAGTCCTAATTTATAGTGTTCATCATAATAAAAATAAGATGCATCATATGATGAACAAAATACTTTATTTATTTAAAACATCAGTACATGAGTTGTCAGGAGACAAAAGGAATATCCTTCAATTTATACATTTTGATTGGCTTATAGGGCATATTCCTTTCAATCTCCCACTTGCACTAAAGCCAATCTCCCTTATATTTCAACCCATACTATCGAGGTGGCGATCGAACTGCTGCTGTGGTAAAGCTTTAGTGAACAGATCGCTATGTCGTTCTTTGTGTCTACTCGTTCAATAATGACATCTTGTCTTTCAATTATTTCACGAATGAGATGGAAGCGTCTCAAAATGTGCTTGGATTTATGGTGAGACCTGGATTCCTTTGCTTGAGCAACTGCTCCAGTATTATCACAATAAAGTGGTACTGGATTCTTAATCTCAGAATAACGCCCAATTCAATGATGAACTTCTTCATCTAGACAGCTTCTTTGGTGGCTTCACTTGCAGCTATGTATTCTGCCTGTGGTTGAGTTGTTGGGAAATGTGTCCCAAAAAGCCAATCGTCAAGCTGTTGACGGTTGAGCAACCAAGTATTGTAATTGATTTGTTAATAAATAAAATATATTTATCTTTTCATCATAAGCTTTCATCTTCTAATGAACTCCGTTGTTATGATGAAGTCCTTAGGACTATTTAAGTTCGATAAAGAGAGGATTTATCGATTAGTCCTTAAAATGTTCACGACCAAATGATAGGCTGTTAATAAGGACGACAGCTTCTATCGAGCATAGGTCGCTGTAGGCCATATGGGTTGGTTGTCCTCTTAACCAAGGAGTGTGGAGACACTGGTATGGCATACAGGTGAGATGTAAGGGTACATCATCATTGAACGTGACCAACTCCAGAGTATTCTGCTGTCGAGAATGTCTCTGATGGGATATAGGTATAAGTGTCCCTTAGACTTGAGATCGCCTCAGTGACTTGCAAGCAACTCACTGTGCTTTGGTACTGGACTAACTGAATTTCTAATTCAGGGATGGAAGGCTTCTGGGCACAGTCAAGTACTTGCAAGTCAGAGTGTGATCGAGATGGGATTGACCACTCCAAGAGTTGGAGAAGAATGAGTCGCTGTATTTCAATTTAGCAAAACCTTGGCCAGGGTAATCCATCAGATGGATTTGATATTTTGAAATACAATGTGGACAACCTGATCAGAGTTGACAGTTGAACTCTGGGGTATCCTATGATCATTTTGATCAATGGGATAAATTATATGAAACTATATCGCATGGGTTCTAAGGATGTTGCTCTACACTTCGACCTATCGATCGTCGGGTACCATTGCTAGATGTCACTTCGATTGGTACAAAAATTTATTTTTGTACTATCGACTTAGGTTCGGACCTATGAAGTCACACTATTAGAGTTCATGATCCGATCAATGGTTGATCAACGATTAAGAATCGTTCTAAGGGTTAAATGATCAATACGATTGATATTTACCTAGTGCAAGTGTTGCAGGAGGATCGATTAGCAATTTGATTGCTAATGGCTTAATTTGATTAAGCCAATGGGCTGAGATTAAGTTTAATTAAATATAATTTAATTAAATTTAGTTTGGGCTTGATTGGATCAAATCTAATTGATTTATTGGATAAGCCAGTGCAAGGAAAAACTAGTCCTAGTTCAACTAGGACTTGGGTCAATCTAATTTCTAATTTGATTAGAAAATTAAATCAGATTTAATCTAATTTAATCTGATTAAATTAGGTTCTTAATTGGGTTAAGACCTATTTTAATTAGGTTGAATCTAATTTTGGTTTGATTTAGTTTGAGAAACCAAATTAAACAAGTCATAAGATAGAATCCTCGTAGACTAGGATTCCACCTTGCACCACATAAGCTTCCCACGCCCTCTCTCATTCCACCAATCTCCTCTTATTTTATGCACAAAAGCCCGCTCCCAGGTCTCTCCCACGTTCACAAAGGTCTCTCTCTTCTTTCATACATGGAAGGTGGTTTGGATCAAATCAAAAAGGAATAAGTTTGGATTTTGAATTCTTTGAGATAGAGTTTTAGAAATCCAAAACTCTTTCAATTTTGCGCCAAATTTATCCAAATTTTTTTTTGGCATTTTTCATAGATTTTAGGGTACACATTATGCACCCTTTTCTAGTGATCCATGTATGAAAATAAGGAGGAGGTGCTCAAGAGTTGGGTACCCCTTAACTTGCCATGTTTGGATAAGCCTTTACTAGTATTTGACCTGGACAAGAACTCTATCATATCTCTCTATATAAAATGAGTTTCTTCATAAAAGTTTTGGAGAAGATAGATAGATATTTGAGAGACCTTTGGGCCATCCAAAAATTAGAGAGAAAGACCTTGGGTCGTGGAGATATAAAAGACACAAGTTAGGGTGTCTAGAGAGAGAAACGAGAAGAAGAAGAGGGTCTTCTTCTAGGGTTGTTTGTTTCATATCTTTCTCCCTCCATCTTGAGTTTCCTGAGAGCGTCTCAGATTTGAAACTTCTCCTTCTATTTTCATCTTTGGAAGAGTCCAAATCAATAAGAAGGAGGCACCTGATCAACCATCAAAGAAGGATCAGCGCAGTACTAGCATACTGTGCTGATTTCCTGAAGCAGGACTTCTGATCGAGATTCGTGGACTCATGTGGATGACTCCTAGAGGCCGGATGCATGTGCAGCTTGCAACATCATCCTCAAGCTTGGATCAGCAAGGTTAGAATGTCTAACTTGCAAGGTAATAGATCTGATCTATTATTTAATACATACATTAGATGTAGTATAGAAACATGTTGATATGATCAACATGTAGTTCATGCTATATTATATATTTTAATTTTTGATTAAATACTATATAATAATCATGTAATAAGATCTTAGATCTAAAATTCTCTAATTTTAAAAAATAATTTTGATTTATTTTAGTCTTTCGCTGTATGATCTTGAAAAAGTTTCAAGATCTAACTCTGAAACCCTAGATCTGGTTCCTACAATTGGTATCAGAGCCTTGGTTCTTTATTACATAATTATTTATACATGCTTAGATTATTTTTTAGATTAGATCTAATTTATAATCTGATTATTAAATCTAAAATTAAAATTTTAGATCAATCACGAACTGCAAGGTTGTCCTGCTGTAAGGTTTACCCCTTACAGTGCAAAGGTGGTCCTAGTTTGAGTAGATCTATCTTTAATTATAAATTTGTTAGATATGATCTAGATTAAATTTATAATTTATTAAATTTAAAAGAAATTTAAATCTAAATAAAATCTCTTTGTTAATAATTTTTGTGCAAAGAAATTGTTTAAAGTTGAAACTGTTTCAATTACATGAACCTGTTTAGATTAGATCTAAAGTAGTTTCATGTTTATTTCACTTGTATCTTTATTATGAATCAAACATGCAATATGGTTGGTAGAATCATATTATAAAATTATTTTATAAATATGAAAATTATTTTTTGAAAAGCCTAACCCAACCCTCAGCCCAAAACTTAATTAAGAATTAAGAAGTTGTTTGATTAGGTTCTAGGATTGTGAATTGAAGAACCTAAGACACAAACCATAACACATTGGGTTAATGGGTTAGTGGGAATTAGGTCCATTAATTGGGTTAGACCTATGGTTAGATTGAAGATGGACTTAATTAGAGAATTGACTAAATCTAATCAATTATTGTCTTAGATTAGGTCAAGATTCTCTAGATCAATTACAATAGTTGTAGTTGGTCAAGTCCATGTCTTTAACGAGAACCAAATGGATTTGATTCTTGGCTAAGCGGTCTAGCATGAACTGTTAGGTTGATCTAATCGAAACTATTAAACCAGTTGGTGTCTAAGGTAAACCAGACCGGTGGTTTTTAATTGGGAGCCCACTTACCTGGCCATTTCTGATGGTGTCTAAGGCAAGCTTTGGCAGACCCTCCAACTGATCGAACTTACCTGGCCTCTTGGTAAAATTATATTTTGATCGGATCACTTGACTATTCGAGCTGACCCATGTCAGCTAGGTAAATCAGTGTGACTGATTTAGGTGCTCCTAGACCAGCCATTTTAATGGTCTCCCTTAAGCTGACTTGATGAAGCTAGTGGGAGGATCATGATAAGCTGGTTCATCTGACCTCATCCTCTATATTATTTAAATCCTCTAAAATTATTAGGTCCTTAAAATGATAAAGTTATGGAGATAACTGAGTCATAGCCTCCCATTAAGGTGTTTGATAATGAGTCCATTAACTCAATAATCATTGCAGACCCAAAGGCCTGGTGCTTGTTAACTAATGGAATTATCACTCATCTTATGATGACTTGGAAGTGTCTCTCTAATGGTGGTTAGGTGAGTCAACCAAAGTTGGGCTTAATCATTCGTTGGTTAGATACACCAAGTATGATCATGTTAATGGTTGGACCTAACCGATCCTTACAGTGGAGGCCAAAGCCTACTGATTAGGTTTCTGGGGCAAAATTAAAATTACTAGAAATTGTTTAGAGAAATAATTGGTTATGAACCTACCCTTAGATGTACATGGGTTGGCCAACCAAAGTTGGGCTTGTGTGCAGTCTAAGGGATTCTAGTACCCACTAAGGAATTAGGATAATTCCTCGAATTGGAGGTAGAGGCTACCAATTTGAATAAAATAGTGGGAGAAACCTTTTGATTAAAGTCTAAATCTTTAGGTTTAATGAATCAATTACTAATTAGGTTATGGTTCTCCTTTATGCAAATATGGCCACTTCCCTATCGCTCCGAACATTGTTGGACAATGATAAGTTGGTGGGACCCAACTTCGGTAGCTGGTATCGAAAGTTGAAGATAGTCTGGAGCATGAACGGATCCTATATGTGATAATGGATCCTGCACCTAAGGAGCTAGCTGCCAATGCACGTGGAACAGTTAGAGACACTTACAGAAGTGGCTCAGTGATCGGACCACGGTGCGCTGTATCATGCTGACTGCCATGAGCGACGAGTTCAGTCACAGATTAAAGATGGCTTAGTCAAAGGACATGCTTCAAGTGTTGGAGGATGTCTTTGGCACATCCGATGATGTAGAGAGGCACAAGACTAGTTGTGCCATCTTCAACGCCAAAATGCGGGATGGTGCCTCTGTCACTGATCATGTATTATACATGATCGAGCTGATGGAATGATTGAGCAAGCTCGGCTTTCCCTTGCATGAGCAGCTTGGGAAAGATGCAATACTGAACTCGCTGCCCAAGTCTTATCTCCCATTCCTCACTCATTATAGAATGACAAAGCCTGAAGAGAACTACCACGGGTTACTGGGGTTACTTCAGAACTTTGAGAAGGATCACCAACTTCACAAGGAGCCGGTGAACTTAGTGGGAGGTTCGTCTTCTGGTTCTCGACCTTTTAAGAAAGGGAAGAAGAACAAGAAGAAGAAAGTGAAGAAGGTGCATGTTCAGGTTGGGACATCAGTGTAGAGCCAAACCAGAAAGATCAAGCCCGATAAGAGTCTATTCTACTGACAAGCACCCTAGATTAGATAGTGTGTCAGATATCTACTTATGGCACTGTAGGCTAGGTCATATAAACAAGAACAGAATAAACAGGTTGACTCAAGAGGAATCCTCGAAGTCAGTATTTGTGAATCACTTCCAACCTGTGAGTCCTGTCTTCTTGGTAAAATGACCAAGTCATCTTTTACTGAAAAGGTGAGAGAGCTACTGAGCTCTTGGACCTAGTACATACTGATGTATGCGGGCCCATGAGCACCAGTGCTAGAGGTGAATATTTCTACTTCATAACTTTCACGGATGACCTATCCCGATATGGATATGTCTATCTGATGAAATATAAGTCGGATTCATTTGAAATGTTCAAACGATTCCGAAGTGAAGTAGAAAAACAAATTGAGAAGAGTATTAAAACTCTTCGATCTGATTGAGGAGGAGAATACCTTTCTAGTGAGTTTCTCACATATCTAGGAGAGAATGGGATTCTCTCCCAATGGACTCCTCTAGGAACACTACAGCATAATGGTGTGTCTGAAAGGAGGAATCGGACTCTGTTAGACATGGTTCGATCCATGATGGGTTTTGCTGGCCTGCCGATATCCTTCTGGAGATATGCACTCGAATCGGCCTGTTATCTATTAAATAGGGTTCCAAGTAAGTCTGTAATTAAGACTCCATATGAGATATGGACGGGACGTAAGCCAGCACTTTCACACCTTAGGGTCTGGGGGTGCCCGGTCTATGTCAAATGATTAGTCACAGACAAACTTGGACCTAGGTCTGACAAATGCTCATTCATAGGGTACCCCAAAGAGACAAAAGATATTTTTTCTACCATGCTGATGAACAAAAGGTGTTCATCAGCCTTAAGGCAATCTTTTTAGAAAAGGAGTTCCTTGGTGAAGGAACCATTACCTCTAAGGTTGAACTTGATGAAGTTCAACAGGTAGAAGGACCGACACCAATAGCTGAACCTGAGTCGGATATGATTAGATCAGATCCAGAGCCCAATGTACCTGCATCATTAAGACGATCCGGTAGAGTACCGTATCAGTCGGACAGATAATATGGTTTCTTGGTCTGGGACGATGATCCCATCGAACTTGATGAGAATAATGAGGATCCGATCACCTATATGGATGTAATGCAGAGACCTAATTCTGAGAAATGGCTTGAAGCCATGAAATCTGAAATGGAGTCCATGAAGGTCAACGATGTATGGACATTGGTTGACCCACCTGAAGGGGTTAAACCCATTGGGTGTAAATGGGTCTTCAAAAGGAAGAGGGGTGCAGACGGAAAGGTGGAGACCTATAAAGTCCGTCTGGTCACCAAGGGTATCGTCAACTTTATGGTATTGACTATGACGAGATGTTTTCCCCTGTGGCAATGCTCAAATCCATTCGGATAATGCTTGCAATAGCTGCCATCTGGATTATGAGATCTGCAGATGGATGTAAAGACAGCTTTCCTGAATGAGAGCTGACCGAAGAGGTGTATATGATACAATCTAAGGGGTTTACATCCACAGATGAGTCTAAGGTGTGCAAGCTTCAGAGATCCATTTATGGATTGAAGCAAGCTTCTCGGAGTTGGAACATGCATTTTGATAAGGTGATCAAAACGTATGGCTTCATTAAGAATGGAGAAGAGCCCTGCATCTATAAATGGGCAAGTGGTCCAGTTGTGGTATTCCTTATCTTGTACATGGATGACATTCTCTTAATCGGGAATGACATCCCCGCACTACAGAAAATAAAAGTTTGGTTGTCATCACAGTTCTCCATGAAGGACTTGGGTAAGCATCCTACATCCTAGGGATGAAGATCTATAGGGATAGATCTAAAAGGATACTTGGGTTATCCCAGTCTATGTACATAGACACTGTGCTGAAGAGGTTCAGCATGGAGAATTCAAGAAGGGCTATCTACCGATAGGCCAAGAAATTTCTCTCTCTAAGAAGGATTGTCTGATAACTCCTGAAGAGAGAGAGCGTATGAGTAGAGTCCCATATGCTTCAGCCATGGGATCTATCATGTACGCCATGACATGTACAAGACCAGATGTGGCATACTCACTAGGAGTAGTGAGTAGATACCAATATCTGATCTTGAAGAAAATCACTGAAAAGTGGTTAAAGCCATTCTTAAGTATTTGAGAAATACTAAAGACCAATGGTTGGTTTATGGCTAGTCAGATCTGAAACTTGTGGGGCTCACAGACTCTAGCTTCCAATCAGACCATGATGATAGCAGGAGCATGTCGGGTTATATCTTTACTCTGAATGGTGGAGCCATCTGCCGGAAGAGTTTCAAGCAACATACTGTGGCGGACTCTGTTTGTGAAGCGGAGTATATTGCAGCATCGGATGCCGCGAAGGAAGCTGTGTGGCTGAGAAAATTCATCAATGAGCTCGGAGTAGCACCCTCCCTCGATGGTCCGGTCCTGCTCTACTGCGACAGCACTGGTGCCATAACTCAGGTGAAGGAACCCAAAGCACATCAGTGGACGAAGCACATCTTGCGTCGCTTCCTCCTGGTCTGAGAGATCGTGGATCGAGGTGACGTCGACCTTCAGAAGATCGATGGAAAGAGAACCTGGCCGACCCCTTCACTAAAGCCCTGGCGATAAAGGAGTTTGACAACCACAAGTCAAAGATGGGTATTAGATACTGTACCGAGTGGCTTTAGGACAAGTGGGAGTTGTTGGAAAATGTATCCCAAAAAGCCAATCGTCAAGCTATTGACGGTTGAGCAACCAAGTATTATAATTGATTTATTAATAAATAAAATATATTTGGCTTTTTCATCATAAGTTTTCATCTTCTAATGAACTTCATTGTTATGATGAAGTCTTTAGGACTATCTAAGTTCGATAAAGAGAGGATTTATCGATTAGTCCTTAAAACTGTTCACGACCAAATGATAGGCTGTTAATAAGGACGACAGCTTCTATTGAGTATAGATTGCTGTAGGCCATATGGGTTGGTTGTCCTCTTAACCAAGGAGTGTGGAGACACTGGTATGGCATACAGGTGAGATGTAAGGGTACATCGTCATTGAACATGACCAACTCCAGAGTATTCTGCTGTCGAGAATGTCTCTGATGGGATATAGGTATAAGTGTCCCTTAGGCTTGAGATCCCTCAGTGACTTGCAAGCAACTCACTGTGCTTTGGTACTGGATTAACTGAATCTCTAATTCAGGGATGGAAGGCTTGTGGGCACAGTCAAGTACTTGCGAAGTCAGAGTGTGATCGAGATGGGATTGACCACTCCAAGAGTTGGAGAAGAATGAGTCACTGTATTTCAATTTAGCAAAACCTTGGCCAGGATAATCCATCAGATAGATTTGATATTTTGAAATACAATGTGGACAACCTGATCAGAGTTGACAGTTGAACTCTGGAGTGTCTTATGATCATTTTGGTCAAGGAGATAAATTATATGAAAACTATATCCGCATGGGTTCTAAGGATGTTGTTCTACACATTCGACCTATCCGGTCGTCGGGTACCATTGCTAGATGGTCACTTCGATTGGTACATAAATTTATTCCTGTGTAACCGACTTAGGTTCGGACCTATGAGGTCACACACATTAGAGTTCATGATCCGATCGGATGGTTGATCAACGATTAAGAATCATTCTAGGGTTAAATGATCAATATGATTGACATTTAACCCTGCACAAGTGTTGCAGGATGATTGATTAGCAATTCAATTGCTAATTGGCTTAATTTGATTAAGTCAATGGGCTGAGATTAAGTCTAATTAAATATAATTTAATTAAATTTAGTTTGAGCTTGATTGGATCAAGTCCAATTGGTTTATTGGATAAGCCAAGTGCAAGGAAAAACTAGTCCTAGATCAACTAGGACTTGGGTCAATCTAATTTTTAATTTGATTAGAAAATTAAATCAGATTTAAATTTAATTTAATCTGATTAAATTAGGTTTTTAATTGGGTTAAGACCTATTTTAATTGGGCTGATCTAATTTTAGTTTGATTTGGTTTGAGAAACCAAATTAAAACAAGTCATAAGATAGAATCCTAGTAAGACTAGGATTCCACCTTGCACCACATAAGCCTTCCCCACGCCCTCTCTCTCATTCAACGCCAATCTCCTCTTATTTTGTGCAACAAAAGCCCTCTCCCAGGTCTCTCCCATGTTCATAAAAGGTCTCCTCTCTTCTTTCTTACATGGAAGGTGGTTTCGATCAAATCAAAAAGGAATAAGTTTGGATTTCGAATTCTATGAGATAGAGTTTTAGAAATCCAAAACTCTTTCAATTTTGCACCAAATTTATCCAAATTTTTTTTTAAAATTTTCATAGCTTTTAGGGTACACATTATGCACCCTTTGCTAGTGATCTATGCATGAAAATAAGGAGGAGGTGGTCAAGAGATGGGTGCCCCTTAACTTGCCATGTTGGGATAAGGCTTGACTAGATATTTGACCTAGACAAGGACTCTATCATATCTCTCTATATAAAATGAGTTTCTTTATGAAATTTTTGAAAAAGATAGAGATTTGATATACCTTTGGGCCATCCAAAAATTAAAGAGAAAGATCTTTGGGTCGTGGAGATATAAAAGACACAAGTTAGGGTGTCTAGAGAGAGAAACGAGAAGAAGAAGAGGGTCTTCATCTAGGGTTGCTTGTTTTCATATCTTTCCTCCCTCCATCTTGAGTTTCCTGAGAGTGTCTCAGATTTGAAACTCCTCCTTCTACTTTTCATCTTTGGAAGAGTCCAAATCAAAAAGAAGAAGGTACCTGATCAACCATCAAAGAAGGATCAGTGCAGTACTAGCATACTGTGATGATTTCCTGAAGCAGGACTTCTGATCGAGATTCATGGGCTCGTGTGGATGACTCCTAGAGGTCGGACATGTGTGCGGCTTGTAACATCATCCTCAAGCCCGGATCAATGAGGTTAGAACATCTAACTTGCAAGGTAATAGATCTGATCTATTGTTTAATACATACATTAGATGTAGTATAGAAACATGTTGATATGATCAACATGTAGTTCATGCTATATTTATATATTTTAATTTCTGATTTAATGCTATGTAATAATCATGTAATAGGATCTTAGATCTAGGGATTCTCTAATTTTAAAAAATAATTTTGATTTATTTTAGTCTTCCACTGTATGATCTTGAAAAAATTTCAAGATCTAACCCTGAAACTCTAGATCTGGTTCCTACACGAGTCAGCTACTGTTTGCTGCTTAAAACTCTTCCAACTCACTGCTCCACCATTCAAAGTAAAGGCATACCCTGAAATGGATTTGCTATCATCTGGGTCTGATTGAAAACTAAAATCAGAGTATCCTTCTAGTTTAAGATCAGATCCACCATATATAAGAAAAATATCCTTAGTCCTTCTTAAGTACTTTAGAATATTTTTCACAGTCTTCCAAGGATCCTCTCCTAGATCAGCCTGAAATCTACTGGCTATGCCTAAGGCATAAGCTACATCAGGCCTGGTACATAACATAGCATACATTATTGATCCTACAGCCGAAGCATAAGGAATAGAACTCATTCTATTTCTCTCTTCAGTTGTCTTAGGAGACATCTTCTTAGAAAGATGTATGCCTTGACTCTTGGGTAAATAACCACTTTTACTTTCATTCATACTGAATCTTTTCAGTATTAAGTCAATGTACCTAGACTGGGATAAACCTAGCATTCTTTTAGATCTATCTCTATAGATCTTTATACCAAGTATATAGGATGCTTCCCCCAAGTCTTTCATGGAAAATTTATTGGATAGCCATAATTTGACTATTTGTAACATTGGGATATCATTCCCAATAAGGAGTATGTCATCTACATCCAGAATCAAGAAAACTAGGGCACTCCCACTAGTCTTCTTATACACACAAGGTTCATCCACATTCTTGATGAAACCAAACTCTTTGACTGTTACATCAAAGCGGATGTTCCAACTCCTTGAGGCTTGCTTTAATCCATAAATGGATTTCTTAAGCCTACATACTAGATTTGGTCTGTCATTTGAGACAAAACCCTCTGGCTGTGACATGTAGATCTCCTCTTCTAGAAAACCATTTAAGAAGGCGGTCTTCACATCCATTTGCCATGTTTCATAATCATAGTATGCTGTTATCACAAGCATTATCCGAATAGATTTGAGCATGGCAACAGGTGAAAAAGTTTCATCATAATCAATACCCTATTTTTGCCTGAAACCTTTAGCTACCAATCTAGCTTTATAGATTTCTATTTGACCATCTACTCCAATCCTTTTCTTATAGACCCATTTGCACCCAATAGGTTTTACCCCTTCTGGTGCATCAACCAAAGTCCATACTTTATTGGTGTACATGGAGTCCATCTCGAATTTTATGGCATCCTACCATTTGTTTGAGTCCTTACTCATGACAGCTTTCGTATAGGTCAAAGGTTCATCATTCTCAATGACTTGGGCTTCATTATTCTCAATAATGAACCCATATCTTATAGATACATGTCGTACCCTATCTGACCTATGGATAGGAGTTATGTGTTCTGGTTCTTCCTTATTTATGTGAATATTTGGTTGAGAAATATCTATTTATTTTTCTTGAACTTCATTAATTTCAATATTTCTCCCATGCCTTTTCTAGGATAAATTCTTTTTCCATGAAAGTGGCATGCCTACTTACAAATATCTTTTGTTCAGTAGGGTGGTAGAATAGATATCCTATACTATCCTTAGGATATCCTACAAATAAATATTTATCTGCTCTAGCATCTAGTTTATGTCCAAAATTTCTTTTGACATATGCGGAACATCCCCATATCTTAAAATATTTAAGATTGGGCTTCTTACCTCTCCATATTTCATATGGAGTGCTAGATACAAATTTAGAGGGTACTCTATTCAAGATAATTATTGCGGTCTCTAAAGCATGACCCTAGAAGGAAGTAGGCAATTCAGTGAAGCATATCATAAATCGTACCATATCTAATAAGGTACGATTCCTCTTTTCAGCTACACCATTTAATTGTGGCGTATAAGGAGGTGTCCATTCAGAGATAATTCCCTTTATTTTAAGATGGTCTAAAAATTTATTGGATAAGTATTCTTCTCCTCGATCAGATCAAAAGATTTTTATACTTTTTTCAATTTATTTTTGATCATATTTTGATACTCTTTGAATTTATCAAAAGTTTTGGATTTATATTTCATAAGATACACATATCCAAACCTAGATAAATCATCTGTAAATGTAATAAAATAAGCGTATCCACCTCTAGCCTGGGTTGTCATAGGGCCACATACATCTGTATGTACAAGCCCTAACAACTCATTTGTCCTATCTCCATTTCCACTAAATGAAGTCTTGGTCATTTTACCCATGAGACATGATTCACAAGTTCCTAATGATTCACAGTCGTAAGGATCAAAGAACTTTTCTTTGTACAACTTGTTAATTCAAGTCTCACTAATATGACCAAGTCGACAATGCCAAAGTAAGGTATTATTTACATTATCTCTCTTACGTTTACTATTTTCATCAATATGAAAAATATTATTATTCAAACATAGAGTCAACAAACCATTGTCAAAGATGCCATGGCAAATTATTTCATTAGAAAAATTAATCGAGCAACCATTGCTCGTTACAAATATTTGATATCCTTGTTTTATCAGCAAGGGTATAGATACAATATTTCTAATGATCTTAGGTATGTAATAACAATTTGTTAGTTCTAAGATCTTCTCAGAAGAAAACTTCAAGATATATGTCCCTACAGCTTCTGCTTGGATAGAATCTCCTCCAGCACCATAGAGCTCAAGACTCCCTTCCTCAAACTTCTAATTTTCTGCAGTCCCTGCAATGATTTGTAGATATGAAAACCACAGGCAATATCCAATACCCAAGAGTTTGAAATGGAAGAATTCAATGATAATATTGTATGTATCTCATACATACCTTTTGGTGCATTATTTGCACCAGTCTTCACTGTTGCAAGATAAGCCTTGCAATTCCTTTTCCAATGACCTGCCTTGCCGCAGTGAAAGCAGGTCGACTGTCTGGAGGTCTTCTTTCGTTCATTCTCTTATTTATACCACCTTTAGGGTTCAGCCTCCTTTTAGAACCCTTTTTGCCTGCCTTCTTCTTGGAGATCCCATCCACAAGAAGAAGAGGAGCCTTATCTTTCTTGATATGGCTCTCTGCTGTCTTGAACATATTTAACAGCTCAGGTAAGGAAGAATTCAGTTTGTTCATGTGATAGTTCATGACAAACTGAGAAAATGATTCTGGAAGTGATTGTAGGATTAGATCCTGACTCAACTTCCCATCCATAACAAAACTTAATTGACCTAATCGAGTGATCAGGTCAATAACCATCAAAACATGGTTTTGTATGGATGACCCCTCTGTCATTCTGGCATGGAATAACCGCTTAGATATCTCATATCTAGCAGTCCTACTCTATTCTCCATAAAGCTCTTTTAAATTGAGCAATTTGGAATGAGTGTCCATGCTATCATGCTGCCTCTGTAACTCATTTGTCATAGAGACAAGTATGATACACTTGACAGTTAAAGAATCATTTTGCCACATCCTATATGTGGCTTTTTCTTCCTCTGTGGCATCCTCTCCAACTGGCTCAATGTCAGGGGTATCGAGGATGTAAGAAAGCTTCTCTTGACTAAGTATTATTTTAAGATTTCTCAATCAGTCCACATAGTTGGTACCAGTCAATTTATTTGTATCCAAAATGGAGCGAAGTGAAAGTGAAGAAGCCATTAATCTACATAATAAAAAATATTACATAAGCGAACAACTCAAGATGATATACATAATTAAATTAGGACTTTAATTTTATTGTGTCTCCCATTATTTTATCAGACATCATAACCCTCTAGTATGATGTTCGAGAAAATTCTGATTGATTTTCTTAGTGGGATCGAGACCCTAATTTCTTATAAAAGATCTTATGGTTGCACAACAAACCTTTTATAAGTTTAAAGGTAGGAAACTCTTTCCAATTGCATCTCATGCAATTCTCAATAAGAACCCTGGCCTCTAAAACATTAATAGCCTTGTGTTTACACAATAAACCATAATATTTTAGTTAAGTAGGACCCTTCATTTTAATACAGTCAAAATAGAATATAAATACTTTTGTGGTTACACAACAAGCATTATACTCAAAAATTACTGTAAGCATCTCGATGCGCCAGAACAATATTATGTCAGTTTCCATAATTGGTCTTATGGTTACACAACAAATCTAATATGGTTCGTGACATAATAATGTCCTAGCATGAAGGAAGGCCATAATGCAGTGAATATAACACCAAGCATCCCAGCCAAGAATTAAATTAATCTAATTAGCCAGGTAAGTGGGAGAGAGGTGGGGGTCCCCCCGTTGCTTTCCTTAGACACCAATAAATTTGGCCAGGTTAGACAACGGAACCAATTAGAAATCATGTTCTCTTTACCAATCATGAACCACTTTCCTAGACGCCGATTGATCAATTAGACATCATAGACTGGTTCTGCTATTGGTTAATTACACTACAACTTAATATCATTTTACAGAGGGCTTTTCAGATCTCAATGCACATTTAATTTCTATATCATACTAAATACATGAATAAAAGAAATTAGCATTATAGTGAACACAATTCAATATGACAGAGCGACATTCCATAATTATATACATCAAAATTTAATTATGAAATAATGAATATGATCTCATCATATTAATATCATATTAAAACATAAATAATGAACATATCATATTGATAATATTGCCATTAAATCATTAACATATCATCATTTTATTTAATTCTAGCAAGGTGGCTCTGATACCACTGAAAGGTTTTGTGACAATGGTGGAAGCACGGATTTCAAAGCAATTATTATGAAATCATAAAAATCAAAACCTAACTCCAAGATCACCTTATCAAAAATTAAACCATATAATATGCATTAATATCAAAATAAAAGATATAGAAACATACCTCTTATCGCTAGACCCTAATTTGTGCTTAGTTGTCGGTAGCAATCCGTCTAGGTTTCCACCAGGTGCCCATGTGTTCACCCTCCAACGTTGATCCACATGGAGACTCGATCAACCCACTAGCACCTATTTAAATATTCTATATAATTAAATTCTAATTTATCAGAATTTAAATGCAATTTGGGCAGAACCTCCTTTCTTGGCTTTGCTGTCACACTATTGGACCTTTTCTTGCCTTCCTTTCTTGCTCCTTGTCTCCTTAATTTTTATTCTAATTCTCTAAGACTTTTGGAAGACTTCTTGTCCTTTATCAGGACCTTATCTAGGCTAGAGAGAAAGAATAAAGAAAATTGGACAAGAAAAGCCTCTTGTAAGAAAGAAGGAAGAATTCTGAATGCACGAAGACTCCTCGGCGTGTACCCCTATTTATATTGCATGTAGGGGTGCAAACCAAAACATCTCACACCCACTCACACTTTATCTCATGCCCCATTTCTATTTCTCACACCCCATAAATTGTAAAATGCCATGTGTACATCAAAGTTGGGTTGAAGAGGCGCCTTATTTCAGAAGGACTCTTCGATCTTAACTTACAGTGTTCACATGAAAAGTCACAAAGCTTCTCTTATTGGGGCCATCAACCCTTGCCTTTGGATCTGGAAGAAAGCCCATCCAATGGCCAAGATAGAGGGTGCCAACTTCAGGAAGGGCGCAAGAGATTCAGGGGCATGGATAAGTTAAAACTTATCTCCCCATTTGAAATTTCCAAGGGGCGCTTCCAAGAGGTGGCGCATGGATTTAATCCTTATCTCTTCTCCTAATTTTTCTACGATGAGTTTAATACTCAGAAGGAATCTTAGGAACCTCCTAAGATATCTAAAAACCATTCATAGAATAAAAGTCACGGAGAAAAAATAGGAAAGACCAAGTTAAGGGGTGCCATCTCCCATCCATGCACCATGTGACACATGCGCATGGATTTAATCCTTATCTACTTCTCCTAATATTTTTATGAGGAGTTTAATACTCAGAAGGACTCTTAGGTGCCTCCTAAGACATCTAAAAATTATTCATAGAATAAAAACTATGGAGAAAAAATAGATAAGATCAAATTTAAGGTGGCGCCAACTCTACCCATGCGCCATGTGGCTCATGCGCATGGATTTAAATCCACACGCCAAGAGAGAGACTCTTAGGCGTGTGGTTCCCTGGTTTTTGGCACCCAACAGCAAGCCCAATTAAAACACTTTGAACCCATTTTAAGACCAAATCTAATTTGTCTTAAATTGGTTCTAAATTAGCCCAAATCGGAACCCTATTCGAATTCGATTCAAATCTAAATGCTAGGGTTTGCAACATATGCTAGCATGTTCAACTTGCAAATATAGTTTAATCAAATTAAACCCATGATCAATTTTATTTGTGTGTGACCCATTGGGTTTCACATCTAGCCAGCAGTGAGTCCAAGTGTAATTTAAACTAATTTGGTTAGAACACAATCTAGCCAATTTAGGTCAAATCAAGCTGAACCATTTTGATCAATCAGAACAGCTTTTAATTAATGATCGAATTAAACACTTTAATTTGATCAAACTCACAAGACATGATTGACGTCTAGTAATGTATCATGTCTACCTAGAAGATATAAAATTTTTTGGTGGAAATATCAAAAATACCCTTCAGTGGAAAATTACCATGCAACTTGATCTTACGATCATCCTGCATCCCGAATATAAGTTTGGGTATGGAAAAATATCAAACTCAATTTTATATTCACATTTCTCTCGATCAAATAATAATGATTCAATTTATGAAATATTAGAAATCATTTTTAATTTTTCATAATGCTCTGATCAAAGTCTTCCTGAATCATTATTTGATTGAAGCAGATAGGATGCGATCTCCTCTTACTAGGAGTGATCATTTCCATATTGACCTACTCACAACCTTCATAAGCAATCCATCATATCTAGAACACCCCGTACATGATTAAATCATGAATGAGTATGATCCAAAATATGGATTCATGCTTATATGGTTCTATGGCAGTCTCAGGTTAAAAGATTTACATGCACAATTCCCACTATAAGAAAAATTTGTTGACATGTAGATAAGACTCTATCAGATATTCTTTAATTGGATCAATTCAGTGAATTCATTCTCTAATGAACACTTATATCCTTATATTAGTGTCATAAACAAGTAATTGTGAGATCAATTACCCTCTTAATCGAGCATACACAGGATGTACTAGTCTTACCGAAAATATTGATCCCCTACTTAATGTTCCATCGACTAGAAATATTTAAAATTAGGGCTTTAAGGTTTTAGGCCTCACTGGTATGATCTCATCATAATCCTAAAACCATATCCCTAATTTATGGGGTTCATCATAATAAAAAGTAAGATGCAGCATATGATGAACAAAATACTTTTATTTATTTAAAACATCAGTACATGAGTTGTCAGGAGACAAAAAGAGTATCCTTCAATTTATACATTTTGATTGGCTTATAAGGCATATTTCTTTCAAGGGTTAGGTTTCGATCTCATCTAATCAATCATCATATGATTGATCTAACTGACATGGGCTAAACCTAACCACTAAGCTACCAATTCAAGACCCAATCTTCTAAATTGGCTTGGTAAGTGGAGATCGGTAGGGGTCCTCCCATTGTCTTCCTTAGATATCAATCAATTAGCTAGATCAGCTAATGAAACTAATTAAATAACTATATCTCATTAACTTACCTTAGACCCTAATAGGTCGATTGATCAGAATTGGTTAGTTTTAGTGAATCAGACTCAAACCAACAAGCTAAAATAGGTCCTTAGGTTAATGGATTCTACATATGGGATTCAATCGATTTGATCAATAATAATTGTATGATCATTAACTTAATTGATCTGATCTTTATCAATATTTGATTTGATTTGATCAATTACTTAATCGAATTAGACCCATATGACTCAAATCAAAAACCTTAAATGCAATCCTATTACATGACCTAATTAATGATTTTTCCATGATCAAAACCCTCATGCACAAATATAAATTTAAGATTCTAAAATTATATTTTAGATCTAAATTCTTTACATAAAAGTAAATTTTAAAATATAAAAATAATTTTTAAATTTTAACACACAAACATATATGACATATATATATATGTAAAATCAGATCTAAACAAAATTTCAAATCTAAGCATGATATCATATATCTCATATGCTAATCATGGATCAGATTAAAAATAAATTTATGATTTAAATATGTAAACATGTATCATATATGTGAATCAAAATTCAGATCACATAAAAATTTTAGATTTTATGCATGCATCTATATATCACATGAATATGAACTAGAACTCTTTTTAGATCAAAATTCAGATCTATGCATGTAATTAAATATCAATTATATATTCTAAAATTAAACTTAAAATCTAATTTTAAATTTTTTCGAAAATATGTGTATCAAAATTCAGCATATGAAAATCTGTGGCTCAGATACTACATTGGATTTTGAAGTTTGATGCATGCATATGTGTTTCAAAACTTTATTTTCTAAACACCACAGTGGAGAACAAGATTAAAATACTTTTAATCTAAATAATGCATGCATTGAAATATAAAATTGTTGCCCAACTATGCAACCCAAGAGGGGGGTGAATTGGACTTTTGAAATTTTAAAGTTAATTTAGAGCCACAAGAATTAAGTAATAATAAGCAAGTTGTAGAGATAAGATGCAAAAGTACAAGAAAATAAAAAAATTTAGAAAGAGAGCAAGTGAGCACAACACAAACAATCAAGATTTATAGTGGTTCGGTGCCAACCTTGCACCTACATCCACTCTCCAAGCTCCTACATGAGAATTTAAATCCACTAAAATATATTTAATCAAGAATACAACATTGGTACCTCTGACTCTAGCTATCCCAAGCTAGAACACTTATTTTTTGGATACAAGCCAATCCAATACAATCTGATTCAAAGTTCGGATCAATCTTTTCATATTTTAAAATCCTTCCGAAATAAAAGATCAAGACAAAAAATAATGTACAAGAGTTAATCACACGAAAATAAGTTTAGCTCATTTAATAAGGAAATAAAACTTTAAATATACTTTACACAACAAGAAAGAAGTTTTTTTAATTTTTTTCAAGATTTTTGAAGACTTGAATGAGCTCTTGAGGGGTTGGTGAACTTGAAATGAATACTTCTTTTGCTTAAAGAGAGCTTTTTGCTTAAGGCTGAAATGAATGCTTGAAAAACTAATGCTTTTTCCTCCTTCAAGTCCCTTTTATATCTTCAATGAATACTAAAGAGTGATCTGGGTAGGATTAGAGCCATTGGAGTACATTAAATAAGCACTAAATACGGCCAAAATGAGCTGAAAAACTAGCTGTTACAGAGATTTTTCGTCACAGGGATCAGCTCAAAGGGTTGACCTCTGTGGTGTAGAACAGAAAGTCATTATTCTATATCTTTGACTTGCACAACAACAGAGATCAACTCTTAGGGTCATCTCCTTTGGGTGTGCCAGCCAAAAATAGTGTGCCATTCAGCCCTTTTGATAGGGATCGATCTTAGGGATCGATCCTTTTCTTTAAACTTGATTTTCTCTCAAAATATATATCCAAAAAATATAAAATTACCTCCAATAGATTACAAATCTTCTGTTCTTGCTCTTGAGACTTTCAAATCAGAACTTGATAAAATTATGATTTTGCTTCTGAAATACAATAAATCATTTTCTAAGTCAAAATCATTAGTAACCCCCTCAAATATTTTGTAATTATCAAAATTAATTCAAGGAGCAACAATCTCTCCCTTTTTGATGATGATAAAATATTTGAGCAAAAGCAAAATATACCTATAATATAAATAAAGTATTGATTAAGAATTTTAAATTTATAAAGATGCACCACTTAAACATTATAGCCAATTGTTTGAATAGAAAGCATCATGAATAGTTTGAAGATTAATTTTAAGATAGCTTATAAGATTTTTTTTTGATAAATTTACTTGGATAATTTTGCTTATTGCTCGATTTTATTTCTCTACTTCTCCTTTTTGACAACATCAATTAAGATCATTACTCTCTCTTTTAAAAAAAAAAATGAAAGAGACTCCCCCTCACTATAGCAATCATAAAGGATATTTCAATTTGCTCATATAGAAGATATTTCCATTCATAATATTACATCATACATATATGAGGTATATTTCATATCATAGAATTAAGACATTTCAATTGAGGCCATTCATAAAAAAAAATCAATCCAAAGACATTCATATAAGATAATAGCTATATATATATATATATATATATATATATATATATATATATATATATATATCCAAAATGTGACATATGTGTCACAATACATACCAGTCAAGTCAAAATACATAGACCATACAAAAGTCATGGATAACAAAAAATACAACTATCCATGAGTCAATCAGCCAACCAATACAAAAGCCATAAGCTAGATCCTAGATATAAAAGACTAACTATGCTAGATCTAATAGATGTCATGGCTAGAGGCATCAGAATCAAAAAAGTCAAAGATATGATGAGGAGTCTCAGGATCAAAGCTACGGGCATGTCCTCGATCACGTCTGCCTCGGCCACGGGTAGAAGTACCAGCACAAGTAGAAGGGCGAGAAGTCCTCGGAGCCTGGGAAGCAATGGACTGTGCTAGGAGAGAAAGTCTGATGGTATCCAATTGTTCCAAAGCTCTCGTCATGAACTGCATCAAGGCACCAATCTGAGTAGAGACAGTCTCGCTGAAGCCCCTGATCTCTCTCTTTAAAAAATCAAAGCCACTGTGTAAAACACCTCGAAGCCTAGCCGCCTCTGTAGATAGGTGGGAGACCTCCATGATGTCCTCTTACGGATGGAGATGGGCTAAGGCTAATACCTGCCATTGCAAATCTAGAACTCTATCTATCAGTCTCAGAACACATCCCTTAAGCTCTTCAAGTTGTGCAGACTGAGCTATAAGCATCTGAAAGATAGTAGAGATATGAGGGATCAAGGTCTAGTCTGAAATAGACTGAGATGTTATCCTCTGAGTAAAGCCTAAGGTGGCAAACTACTGATTTAAAATGGAAGCAACACACTGGGACATCAACTCAATCTGATCATTTGCAAGTCTGACCTCTGAAGGATCTACTCTGCTCTCAGATTGTGGTACAAAAATATGCCTCCTCACTGACTCTGAGGGACCAGCCTTGTAATCAGATATGAACTGAATATCAGGAGATGCCATATGATCACGAGGAGGTGAAGTGGTCCCTCCTCCTCTGCTCTCTCCTCTGCTCTCTCCTTAACACCCTTCGACCAACCACCATCAGTCTTTGAAAAGCCCATGCGATGCAGTATGTGGCAGTTGATGGTGTTAGAATATGATAATCTGGTGACTACCTCCCCCTCAAAACAGACTCCGAACCACCTAAAGACTAGGGTAGTGCCATACCATAAGGCAAGTGAGCCTTAGACCTATTCATGGTCTTTCTCATAGCCTCAAATATCAAAGCAGGAAGGTTCAAGGTGTTGGGAAATGTGTCCCAAAAAGTCAATCGTCAAGCTGTTGACGGTTGAGCAACCAAGTATTATAATTGATTTGTTGATAAATAAAATATGTTTGGTATTTTCATCATAAGCTTTTATCTTCTAATGAACTCCGTTGTTATGATGAAGTCCTTAGGACTATTTAGATTCGATAAAGAGAGGGTTTATTAATTAGTCCTTAAAACTGTTCACGACCAAATGATAGGCTGTTAATAAGGATGACAGCTTGTATCGAGCATAGGTCGCTGTAGGCCATATGGGTTGGTTGTCCTCTTCACCAAAGAGTGTGGAGACACTGGTATGGCATACAGGTGAGATATAAGGGTACATCATCATTGAACGTGACCAACTCCAGAGCATTCTGCTGTCGAGAATGTCTCTGATGGGATATAGGTATAAGTATCCCTTAGACTTGAGATCGTCTCAGTGACTTGCAAGCAACTCACTGTGCTTTGGTACTGGACTAACTGAATTTCTAATTCAGGGATGGAAGGCTTCTGGGCACAGTCAAGTACTTGCGAAGTCAGAGTGTGATCGAGATGGGATTGACCACTCCAAGAGTTGGAGAAGAATGAGTCGCTGTATTTCAATTTAGCAAAACCTTGACCAGGGTAATCCATCAGATGGATTTGATATTTTGAAATACAATGTGGACAACCTGATCAGAGTTGACAGTTGAGCTCTGGGGTGTCCTATGATCATTTTGGTCAAGGGAATGAATTATATGAAAACTATATCCGCATGGGTTCTAAGGATGTTGTTCTACACATTCGACCTATCCGGTCGTCGGGTATCATTGCTAGATGGTCACTTCGATTGGTATAGAAATTTGTTCCTATACTACCGGCTTAGGTTCGAACCTATGAGATCACACACATTAGAGTTCATGATCCGATCGGATGGTTGATCAACGATTAAGAATCATTCTAGGGTTAAATGATTAATACGATTGACATTTAACCTAGTGCAAGTGTTGCAGGAGGATCGATTAGCAATTCGATTGCTAATTGGCTTAATTTGATTAAGCCAATGGGCTGAGATTAAGTCTAATTAAATATAATTTAATTAGATTTAGTTTGGGCTTATTGGATCAAGTCCAATTGGTTTATTGGATAAGCCAAGTGCAAGGAAAGACTAGTCCTAGTTCAACTAGGACTTGGGTCAATCTAATTTCTAATTTGATTAGAAAATTAAATCAGATTTAAATCTAATTTAATCTGATTAAATTAGGTTCTTAATTAGGTTAAGACCTATTTTAATTAGGTTGATCTAATTTTGATTTGATTTGGTTTGGGAAACCAAATTAAAACAAGTCATGAGACAGAATCCTAGTAAGACTAGGATTCCACCTTGCGCCACATAAGCCTTCTCCACGCCCTCTCTCTTAATTCAACACCAATCTCCACTTATTTTATGCGACAAAAGCCCTCTCCCAGATCTCTCCCACGTTCACAAAAGGTCTCTTCTCTTCTTTCTTACATGGAAGGTGGTTTGGATCAAATCTAAAAGGAATAAGTTTGGATTTCGAATTCTATGAGATAGAGTTTTAGAAATCCAAAACTCTTTCAATTTTGCACCGAATTTATCCAAATTTATTTTGGAATTTTTGTGGCTTTTAGGATTTACATTGTGCACTCTTTGCTGGTGATCCATTCATGAAAATATGGAGGAGGTGCTCAAGAGTTGGGCATCCCTTAACTTGCCATGTTTGGATAAGCCTTGACTAGGTGTTTGACCTAGACAAGGACTCTATCATATCTCTCTATATAAGATGAGTTTCTTTATGAAATTTTAGGAAGAGATAGAGATTTGAGAAACCATTGCACCATCCAAAAATTAGAGAGAAATACCTTTGGGTCGTGGATATATAAAAGACACAAGTTTAGGTGTCTAGAGAGAAAAACGTGAAGAAGAAGAGGGTCTTCTTCTAGGGTTTTTATTTTCATATCTTTCCTCCTTCCATCTTGAGTTTATTGAGAGCGTCTCAGATTTGAAACTCCTCCTTCTACTTTCCATCTTTGGAAGAGTCCAAATCAAGATGAAGGAGGCACCTGATCAACCATCAAAGAAGGATCAGCGCAGTACTAGCATACTGTGCTGATTTCCTGAAGCAGGACTTCTGATCGAGATTCGTGGGCTCGTGTGGATGACTCCTAGAGGCCGGATGCATGTGCGGCTTGCAACATCATCCTCAAGCCCAGATCAACAAGGTTAGAACGTCTAACTTGCAAGGTAATAGATCTGATCTATTGTTTAATACATACATTAGATGTAGTATAGAAACATGTTGATATGATCAACATGTAGTTCATGCTATATTTATTTATTTTAATTTTTGATTTAATACCATGTAATAATCATGTAATAGGATCTTAGATCTAGGGATTTTCTGATCTTATAAAATAAATTTTGATTTATTTTAGTCTTTCGCTGTATGATCTTGAAAAAGTTTCAAGATCTAACCCTCTTTTTCAAGATCTAACCCTGAAACCCTAGATCTCGTTCCTTCACAAGGGGCTCTCAGTGATCACATGATACATGATGCAAATATCCCTATCAGATAAAAGGTCATTCCTGCCACTCCTAGGGATAAAAAATTTGGTAACCATGTGATGCAAAAGTCTCATCTCTACTGAAAGAATCCTTGCTTCTAATTTATATAAGTTTTTAGTAAATGTTCTTTCTAAAATAACACTTATTTCTTCTTCTTTGATTGGCAGCTCCATATGAGTATAACCATCACAAAGCAAGTGCAAGATTTATCCCAATGCAATGGATCAAGAACAATGTTAACACCTTTTACTAAAGACTTTACTGTTCCATTGCAGTAACTTAAATTCAAATAGAATTCTTTTACCAAATCAACATAAGTATTTTTCTTCAAAAGACAGTAAAACTCCCATCCTTGACTTTTAATTTTTGATCTAATAGAGAACTCTTCTTTTTTAAAAAACTTAAAATCTATGTTCTTTCTGGGTTTCACTTTTCGATTGGAGAGAGGTACCTTGCTTGGACTGAGTGGAGACTGTGAAGAAGCTGGAGCAGGACTTAGAACTGAGATTGGAGCAGGAGAGGGCTTAACTACCATTCTTGTTTTGCGTACATCTTCTTCTAACCCACGAATAGACTTTCTTCTCTGCGATAGCTTCAATTTGGGAGCCATTTCGGACAACAAAAACTTGCAAACAGCTTAGGAGACATAATGAGAGGTAGAGTGGAAAAGATTTTAGAAAAAAAATAAGAATTTTTAGGGAGATGGATCGCTGGTTTGGAGATGAGGGTTTGAAGCTGGGGTAAGCTTAATCCACCCAAATAAGGAAGAGAAGAAAAAGGGATTTAGTTTCTAAGAGGGCGATTTAAACAGGGGAAATCCAGTGGGAGGAGGGATTTTAAGAGATTTTTGTTGTTGAGAGAGTGGAAAGGGAGGAGATTTTTGTTCGGTGGGATGAGGAAGACGAAAGGCAAAGAGTCGGCTTAATTACAAAAAGAGATTTTCCAATAAAATAGAGCGCCCGATGAGTTTTAATGAAAATTACAAGTTTATCCTAAGATCAACCCTGGGGGTCTACTCATGGCTAGAAAAATTAAAAAAAATGATAAACAAATTTCAAAAAAATTTAAAACTTGAGGGAAGGGTGTCTATTTAAGAGATTGATCATATGAAGGATAGTTTTGAGCTTTTAGAAAAGAAGAGATGAGAGTTGAGCTCAAAATTTGGTTCAATGAATTTTTAACAAAAATAACTTTGGAATCAAAAAGATACTTAAGTTGATGGATTAATGATTCCTAGTTCTCTCCTATTTTCACAAAATCTATCTTCACTTAAGGCCTTGGTAAAGATATCAGCCAATTATTTTTCAGTACATACATAATAAAAATTATATCATGATTTTGGACACGTTCTCTTATGAAATAGTGTCTAATTTCAATATGTTTTGATCTAAAGTGCTAAATTAGATTTTTAGTTAGATTAATAGCACTAGTGTTATCACATCTTATGGAAGTTTTATTAAGTTTGATGCCAAAATCTTTAAGTTGTTGCTTAATCCATAAGATTTGAGCATAGCAACTTTCAACTACAATGTATTCAACCTTGGTCGTAGATAGTGCCACCGAATTTTACTTTTTGCTAAACCAAGAGATTAAGTTAACTCCTAAAAATTGACAAGTTCTACTAGTACTTTTTCTATCTTATCTATATCCAGTAAAATCGACATCTGAATATCCTATTAAGTCAATTGATGAGTCCTTAGAATACCATAATTCTAGAGTTTGTGTATCTTTTAAATATTTAAAAAAAATTTTAACTATATTTAAAAGTGATTCCTTTGGATTTGATTGAAAGTGAGCACATAGAAAAATACTCAACATAATATCTGGTCTACTAGCAGTTAAATACAATAAGAAACCAATCATGCCTCTATAATGTTTTGAGTCTATATTTTTACCTCCTTCATCCTTGTCAAACTTACATGATGGGCTTATTGAAAGGAATATTTCCTACAAGCCAATCAAAATTTTTATTTGATGGGTTTTCATTGTAATCTTCCAAATTTATGTATTGACTCTTTAAATAATAAAAGATATTTTTCATTATATGCTGTATCTTACTTTAGTAATAATTATGATGAACTCCATAAATCAAAAAAAGAGGTTTAGAATTATGGTGAGATCATACCTATGAGACCTAAAGTCCTAAAAATCCTGATTTATAATATTCCTAGTCATCGAAGCATTGAGTAGGAGATCAATGTTCCGGATAGATTATCACTTTCTATGTATGCTCGTTGGAGAGGGTGGCAGATCTCATAAGCTACTTGTGTGAGATACTAATATGAAAAAGTGGATGCTCATTAGAAAATGAGTTCATTAAATTGATCCGACTTAAGAAACATCTTATGGAATTTACTTACCTGTCAAGAGATATTTTCTTATAGTGGGAGTTGTGCATGTAATCCTTTGACCTGAGACTACCATAGAACCTTGTATATATGAATTAATACTTTTTGGTTCATACTCATTCATGACTTAGTCATGTACAGGATATTCTAGATATGGTAGAATATGTATAGACGTTGTGAGTAGGTCAACATGGAATCGATCACTCCTGGTAAGAGGAGATCGCATCCTACTTGCTCTGATCGATTGATGATTCAGAAAGTCTTTGATCAAAGTAGAATGAAAATTAAAAAAAGTTTTTAATATTTTATTAATTGAATCATCATATAAGATTGAGAAAAATATGAGTATGATATTGGATTTGACATCATTCTATATCCAGAGTCATATTCGGGGTGTAGGGAGATTGCAGGATCAAATTGCATGATAACTTTCCACTGAAGGGTATTTTTGGTATTTTTATCAAAAATTTTATATCTTTTAGATAGACATGATACATTTCTAGACGTCAATCTTGTCTTATTGGTTTGATCGAATTAAAATATTTAATTCAATCACCAATTAGAAAGAGTTCTAATTGCTGAAATCGGGTTAGCTCGATTGGATCTAGATCGGTTAGATTAAATTCTAATCAAATCAAATTGACTTAAACTCAGACCTATTGCTGGTTAGATGTAGAATCCAATGGATCACACACAAAGAGTATTGATCAGGGGTCTAATTGGATTAAATCATGTTTGCAAAATTGACATGCTAGCACATGTTGCAAAAAACTAGCTCCTTATTTTGAATCGGATTTGAAATTGATTCCAGATTGAGCTAATTAAAGCCAAATTAATTCAAATAAATTTTTGGGTTTGAGTTGGTTCAGCCCTTGGGTGCATGTATCAAAAATTTGGAGCTAGGAAACCAAGTCTCCATGAGTCAAGAATTTTTCTTGTGCGTGGGTGCAGCTTTTGTGTGCAGAAATAGCTTTCATGTCCCATGAGATGGGATGCCTCATCCTTGAGCTTATCCTATGTTCTATGATGAAATAAACTTTTTGATGATTCATAACTTTATTTTAAGCATAAATAATTTTTTTAAAGTTAAAATTCCTTCTGGTTTAATTGTGAAAAATCATTGAAGTTGGAAATCCTATCAGCCTGATCCATACGCCTGACCAAGAGTCAAACTTGTGAAGGACTCTGACCCATTTGTCATGCCACTTCTTAATCTAAATTTTTTCTATGACATTCTCATGTTAGACTTTTGATTTTTGGAAATTGGATGGACAAAATTACATTAATGGGTGGTAAAAAAAAATATGCCATGGGAAGCTGCGTGATGCATCGGAGAATCATCAAGAAAAATGTTCCAAAGAGTCCTTCTGCATGAAGCATCTCTTGGATTTTTTTTTGATAATTGCCATGTATCAAAAACTTTTAGATGGGCATGATAATTCATCAAAAAGTGTAATATTTTTTGATGGATGTGAGATGGCATGTGGAAGGGGTGTGAAAACTTCCCGAAGGCAACCCATCGCTAAGTATTTAAAGGGGGGTGCGTCGGGGGATTGGATTCATTCAGATTTTCAATTCCTCCTTTCTTTCTAACATTCTCTCCCTATTATCTAATTAGTATCTTTCTTCTCTTGTTATAACAAGTCCAAAAATAGTAAGGACAAGTCCGATTTTAGGGCAAGAGTCTAGGAAGAGAATTAAGGAAGACAAGGAGAGAAGAAAGGTAGGAATAGGAAGGCTAGGAGAAGAGGAAGAGGGTCTTGAGGTCCTGGTATTCTAAAAAATTCTCAGAGTAAAAATTTTGGAGGAGAAATCATCTCAAAGATTTGGTGTCCTGATCATAGCCCTGTGTGGATCACCGTTGGAGGGCGAACACTTAGGCGCCTGGTGGAGGTTCTGCCAAAATTTGGATTAAGCGCTGCAGGTGTTCTTCTATAACTCAAATTTAATCTTGAATTTATGTTATATATAATTGTTAATCATCAAAGAGATACTGGTTTAAGGGTTTAGTATTTAAAATTTTTTTATTAAAATTTTAAAATCCATTATATTTTCGCTGTGCATGTCCACCCTGAAACCCTACAGTGGTATCAGAGCCGGCCTTATTTGGTTCAATTATATATACATAATATTTATGTGATCCATAGTATGATTTATACTATAAAATAATTTATGCTTTCATATGATGATATGAAATAATGCATATATGATTCACCACTTCATCATCTTGATATAAGGTTGTCCAAGTATATCGGAGTTATGCTGCAAGATTGTCCTAAGATGATGAATGTCAATATGTTACACTTGCACATGTAAAAAATTTTAATGTTGATACATAAATGGATATTATGTAGTTAGAATGTACATGAGACCAAATAAAATCCCTCATTAGAAAATTATATTAAGTGATAGTAATATGCAACTATGGGTTAACCAATTCTTGATCAATTGGTGTCTAAGAAAGTGCTATAGGTGGTTCTTTAATTGGTTCCATTGTCTGACTTGGCCAATTTATTGATGTCTAAGGAAAGCAACGGGAGGACCCCCACCTTACTTGGCCAATTTAATTAAGCGATCTTGATATTGAAAAACCCTAATGTTGAAAATACTATTAAGGGCCTTCCTTCATGCTAGGTTAATGTTACATCATGAACTATGGCTAGTTTGTTGTGTTAACATGAGGCTTGTCATAAGGATTGATATAATATAATCTTGATGCAAAGAAGATACTTATGTTAATTTTGAATATACTTCTTTGTTGTGTTAACACAAGGGCAGTTATATTAGAATTTGACTGTATTGAAATGAAGGGTCTAACTATTAGATGTATGCCCTAGATGCCAGATTGGCTGACATATTTCTGTACAAATCTAAGGACAAATTTATAATTCTGACTATAAATCAATAAATGGGTTATTCTTCTATCACATTATATACATTGTGTCTATGATACATCCTTTGAGTTAGTAGGAATGTCAATTCATATTTTTAAGAGTTGAAAATTTAAGACATGAATTTACATAACTAACTCATAAACAGCTCCTGACCATATGATCATCACGAGGATGGTGATCGATCCGAAAGGTTGGTGTATGATCATTTCCTTAGGATAGATTGTCTTGAGTCTACAGTGTGGAGACACCGAAGTGAGAGTACAAGTATTCATTGAGAATGAGAGTACTGAGCATGACCACCTCGAGCAGTCATAAGGAAGTCTACCTTCTCGTCGATGACTAGCTTGATGCTGCAGTTGTGTGTCTAGTTCTTTAACCTGAGGTGCATCGACAGTTCACCTTGAGTGTGTTATAGTTTGACTACACCATAACTCGGTCTCCTAGCCATTCAATATCCTGAAGTGTATGTTGGCTGTAGCATATTCATTGTAGGAACTAGGTCGCACCAAGATGGGATCTATCAACCTCGATAGATGAGAGGAGTAGTCCTATGATGATCAAAAGATCGAGTCCTTAAGCCCATGGCCATGGCAGAGTGAAATAATGAAAAAGAGTTTTCCATTGGAGTTTCACATCAGACTCGAATTGATCGATTGATTAATATGACTGATGTTGGGTTTGACGAGTTCACCTTAATCCTAATTCAGTCAGGACTCATGATAGAGGAACTCAATCACACAGATAGCTGCACCAAGAGGTTCATATTCAGTTCTGATATGTTGCCACCATATACTTTTAGTGTCACTGGTGGATTTTGAGAGCAATTAGAATGATCTTGATGATCGATCATTCTAATTGTCTGAATTAGAAGAGTTCTGGTCCATCAAAAGTAGTTTCGATGATGTCGATGATGAGATCATGATATGTCTCATTACCATACAGAATTAAACCTAACTGGGTCATACTAACAAGGGTTAGGATCTAAATGTCATCAATTGGGTTAGCCCAATTGATTTGGATTAGATCCGATTAGGTTCAAGAAAATCGTGCTAGCACTCGATTGAGCCTAACTTTCTCCTCGTGTAATTTTTTCTATCTCGACTGAGCCAAATATAATTTGACTCACCCAGAGAACTTTGAGAAGGTTTCTCTTAGTCTAAATGAAGCTTGTCCAGCTAAAAAAAATCTTATCTTAATTCATGAGATGAATTTAAGACAACACCTGCTAATTCCTGTCACCTGCCATTTTTATTTTAGGACATCTGTCAAATGTTGACATATGGGTCTTAAACTGAAGAGAGCTCATTGGAAGATTTTTGTGGAGTGTCCACATGCCTAAACCATATTAAATTGGGCACCATAATTAGATTATGGTGTGAGCCCAATTGGATTAAGTGGGCACCCCAAGTGGATAAGGATGAAGAGTCTTGATCAACATGGACTTGTTGGCACCAACCTTTCTTGTGCTTATCCAAAGATGGTGCCAACATAGAAGAGAGAGTGGAGGTTCTTATCTAACATAATCAGATGACATCACTCTATCAATCAAAATTTTTTTGGATTTATTAAAATTTTTTGATTGGTCGAATGATGTGGCACTGCGCAGTGCAGCAGGGTCTATATAAACCCTGTCTGCGCCTAGGGTTTAAGAGATTCTGCTCCCTACCTAGTAAAAGCTAGCCACCCCTCCTCTTCTCCATATCCTCCCTAGTAGTCCCTCTCCCCTCTTCATGTCCAAAAGGTTGGGCATCCATCTGGTGAAGGATCAAGGCATGGTGATGCCTTGAACAGGAAGGCTGCAGGACTTCTTTGATAGGCTGCTGCTCTAACTTCAGGAAGATTTTTGAAGATCTTTCTAATCATATTTAGTTCTAATTCTTTGAACAGAGATTCGTGAGGAGAAGATAATTTAGATCTTGCCTAAGTGGATACTGGTAGATGTTATGATCCAGGTGGTGTGCCTAAGGCCCAGGGGACCAAGGCTAAGGCCAAGGTCCATCATTCATGAGGGCTTCATGGAGGCTCTAGGGCTACTTGGGCCCTAGGTTGAAAGGCTGTGGGCCTTTCGGATTCTTGAGGTCTAGGTTATGTGGGCCTCAAGAGACCACTCTTTATGGGCCAGATCTGGGCCCAGGATAGGTGAGATTAGGTTGAGTCATGGGTGTACATGGACTTGGGTTAACCTAATCTCCCATAGAGTTGGTCAAGGGAGTTTTGGGTTTGGGTCACTTGACCCGGTGTTTATATATACATGTACATGTATAGGTTTGAAAAAGACAAGAAAATACAAGACTCTTTCTCCCAAGTCTCTCTCTCTCTTCTCCCTCTCTCTCCAGCCATTCTCCACACCCCAGGAGCAAGAAACCCTAGGGTTTCTTACAGCCAGGCCCCAAAAGGAAAGAGAAGCAAAGGAGGCGCTAGCCCCTCCTCTCTTGCAGCCGCCAACCAGATCTATCTTCTCCCCTCTTGCAGGCACCCAAACACCAGGTCCAGAATCTAGAATCTCTTGAGAAGAGGTTGGTACATATCCCTCTCAGATCTAGAGTTGATCTGAGGTCGTTTGAGGTATGGGTGAGATCTCCATCAACAAATCTACAAGAAAGGCTGCAGCAGGACAGATCTGCGAGGTCTGTCTCCATCTATCTTCTTCCCCATCTAGAATGCCCTAATTTGAGATCTACAAATTGGAGAACCTCATTTCAGGTATGATCTGGTTGGGTATCAGATCTTGGATTTTTTAGAGGTAGTTTCAGAGGCATTCTTCATCTGGAACGAAAGGCTGACGAAGAAGACAGCAACCAGGCTGATTTCGTCAAGGGCCTTGGATTGTGTCCAGATGACTCCAGATCTATTCGTTGCTAGTTCTGCTATACCCAAGGTCTATGGGAGGAGCCAGGATCATGATCCAATAGTTGGTATCAGAGCCACGGTGGTGAGAAAGCGGTTCCAAGCATGAGAAGTTGAAGATCTCAAGTGCTGAAAATTTTTAGCAAGGTACCATCAAGGTATATTCTACACTTGTTGATTTTATATTGCTTGTTTGGCTTGGATCCAGTCATGGGAAGTAATATGAATGTTGAGTTTGAGAAGTTTTATGGCAAGAGAAATTTTTTCATATAGAAAATTTGGGTGGAGGATCTTCTGGTGCAAGCAGATCTGGATCAGGCTTTGGATGAGAAGTCTGAGGGAATGACGGATAGACAATGGGTATCATTGGAGAAGAAAGCATGCTCAGTGATCAGAGGATGTTTGGCAGATGCAGCATTATATTCGGTGCTGGAAGAAAAGATCCCGAAGGGCCTTTGGTTGAAGTTGCACACCATGTATATGGGGAAGAATATGTGCAACAAGCTGATGCTGAAGAAGAGGTTGTACAGTCTTCGGATGCAGGAGAAATCTGATGTGATTGGCCACATGCAGAGGTTTGACCAGTTGTGCATGGAGTTGATGAATATCGGGGTGAAGCTGGATGAGGAGGACAAGTCCCTATTGCTTTTGTGTTCACTACCAGGATCATATGATTCTTTGGTGACTACACTGCTCTACGGCAAGGAGACTCTGGAATATGAGGACATGGTCTCGGTGCTGAGCTCTAATGAGCAGAGGGAAAAGTTGACCAGAGATCGGGCTCCCCAGGAGGGTTTCGCAGTAGGGGAGAGGACAGGCAGAGACAGAGGCAGAAGCAAGTCCAGGGGGTGGTCCAAGTCCAGGAAGGGAAAGAAAGAGGTGAAATGCTTCAAGTGCAAAGAGTTCGGGCACTTCAAGTGAGAATGTCCACTATGGAAGAGCAAGAAGAGAGAAAGAAGTGGCTCAGAATCAGTGAGTGCAGTTGCTGGGCAGCAGGTGGAGGATGATCTACTTGTGGTATCAGATGGTCACAGGCAGTACACAGAGGAGTGGACATTAGACTCTGCATGCTCACATCACTACACACCACACAGGTCTTGGTTTGCTACATACACCAAGACAGATGAGGGATCAGTGACTCTAGGCGACAATCATCCTTGTAAGGTGGCTGGGATAGGGATAGTCAGGGTGAGGATGTTTGATGGGATTGTGAAGACAATGACAAATGTAAAGCACATCCCAGAGCTGGAAAAGAATCTGGTGTCACTAGGCTACTTGGAGCGCAGTTGATACAGCTTCAGCAGTAGGGCTAGAAGCGGAGTACTGAACATCTCCAATAGAGCTATGGTAGTGATGAGAGGCAATAGGTTGGACAATAACCTCTATCACATGGAGGGATCTGTGGTGATCGGAGAGTCTAATGCAGCAGCTATAGCACAAGACCAGGAGGGGGCATACAGGATGTGGCACTACCGCCTAGGCCACATGGGTGACAGGGGGCTGAGGGAGTTGAGCAGGAGAGGACTCATCTCTGATCTGGAGGATGGTGCTACAGGGGAGATCTGTGAGCCTTGCCAGATGGGAAAGTAGAGGAGAGTTCAGTTCACCATCAGTACAGCTCGCAGTGCAGCCCCTCTGGAGTTAGTACACACGGATGTGTGGGGACCAGTCTTAGTTTTAGCTAGGAATGGGGCCAGATACTTCATGACCCTGATTGATGATTTCTCAAGGAAACTCTGGATTTACTTCATGAGAGAGAAGTCAGAGGTCTTCACCAATTTCAAGATCTAGAAAGCTGAGGTGGAGAAGGAGCAGGGGAGGAGTGTGAAGTGTCTGAGGTCAGACAATGGCGGGGAGTACACCAGCAGAGAGTTCCAGGATTACTGTGAGGAGTGTGGGATCAGGAGACACTTCTCAGTTAAGGGGACTCTACAGCAAAATGGGGTGGCCGAGAGGATGAACAAAATACTTTTGGAAAAGGCACGGTGCATGAGGCTGCAGGCAGGGCTTCCAAAGGAGTTCTGGGTTGACACAGTTGACGCAGCGGGTTACTTGGTCAATCGATCACCTCACACCAGGTTGGATGGCAGGCTTCCAGAGGAGGTGTGGTCTGGGAGGACAGTTGGGCTGGGCCATCTATAGGTATTTGGGTGCACGGCCTATGTGCACATTGGAGCTGGTGAGCAGAGCAAACTAGATGCCAGATCACTCAAGACGGTGTTTCTAGACTATCCACGAGGAGTCAAGGGATCAGGCTGTGGGATCTCTTGGAAAAGAAGGTCATCATTATTGGAGCATGATCCCGGCTCCTCCCACAGACCTTGGGTGTAGCGGAACCAGCAACGAATAGATCTAGAGTCATCTGGACACGATCCAAGGCCTTGACGAAATCATCCTGGTTGCTATCTTCTTCGTCAGCCTTTCATTCCAAATGAAGAACACCTCTGAAACTACCTCTAAAAAATTCAAGATCTGGTACCCAATTAGATCAGACCAAGACTGAGGTCTTACAATTTATAGATATCAAATTGGGGTATTCTAGATAGAAAAGAAGATAGATGGAGACAGACTCGCAGATCTGTCCTGCTGCAACCTTTCTTGTAGATCTGTTGATGGAGATCTCACCCATGCCTCAAACGACCTCAGATCAACTTCAGATCTGTGAGAGACTTGTACCAACCTCTTCTCAATAGATTTTAGGTTCTGGACCTAGTGTTTGGGTACCTGCAAGAGGGGAAGAGCAGATTTGGTAGGTGGCTGCAAGGGGGAAGGGGCTAGCGCCTCCCCTTCTTCTCTTTCCTTTTATGGACTGGCGGCAAGAAACCCTAGGGTTTCTTGCTCCTGGGGCATGGAAGATTTCTAGAGAGAGAGGGAGAAGAGAGAGAGAGAGACTTGGGAGAAAGAGTCATCTATTTCTTGGCTTTGATCAAACCTATACAAGTACATATATATATAAACACTGGGTCAAGTGACCCAAACCCAAAACTCCCTTGACCAACTCTATGGGAGATTAGGTTAACCCAAGTCCATGTACACCCATGACTCAACCTTATCTCACCTATCCTGGACCTAGACCTGGCCCATAAAGAGTTGGTCCATTGAGACCCACATAACCTAGACCTCAAGAACCCGAAAGGCCCACAGCCTTTCAACCTAGGGCCCAACTAGCCCTAGAGCCTCCATGAAGCCCTCATGAATGATGGACCTTGGCCTTAGCCTTGGTCCCCTGGGCCTTGGGCACACCACCTGGATCATAACAATCTCCACTTTGGTGTCCCAAGGCCTCAACCAGCTCCACTTTGTCCTTGCGACTGTAGACCCATTTGCAGCCAATGGGCTTCTTCCCCAGTGGCAACTGCACCAATCGCCACGTCTGGTTCTGGTAGAGAGACTGCATCTCCTCGGACATCATCTGGACCCACCGCTCTCTGTCCTAACTCTCAATAGCCTCCTAATACGTATATGGGTCTCCATTCACTGTCACTAGGGCATATGATAGCATCTCCTCGAAGCCATATCGGTCCGGTTGCCTGATGGTCCTCTTGGGCTTGTGTAGGGCAACACCGATATCAATCCTCGATCCAGCTCACTCCTGCTGGACCTCTCCACCTCGATCATCCATCCAAGTCCTCTCCACCTGTGGAGATACCTTAGGTAGGTTCTCCACCTGAATGTCATATCCTCCCATAGTACCTGTAAGAGGCAAAATCAAAGAGGTAAGCTGTCCGCAATGCCCTGCTGGACCTCCTCCTGCTCTTGCAGCTCCTCCATGCCAACTCACCTCCGTAGGACTGACTCCTCATCAAAAGTTACATCCTGACTAATGATGACCTTCTTCTCCAAGGGATCCCACAGCCTGTATCCCTTGACTCCTCGCGGATAGCCTAGAAACACTGCCTTGAGTGATCTGGCATCTAGCTTGCTCCGCTCACCAGCTCCAATGTGCACATAGGCCGTGCACCCAAATACCCGTAGATGGCCCAGCCCAACTATCCTCCCAGACCACACCTCCTCTTGAAGCCTGCCATCCAACCTAGTGTGAGGTGACCGATTGACCAAGTAACTGGCTGCGTCAACTGTGTCAACCCAGAATGCCTTTGGAAGCCCTGCCTGCAGCCTCATGCATCGTGCCTTTTCCAAAAGTATTCTGTTCATCCTCTCGGCCACCCCATTCTACTGTGGAGTCTCCTTAACTGAGAAGTGTCTCCTGATCCCACACTCCTCACAGTAGTCCTGGAACTCTCTGCTGGAGTACTTCCCGCCATAGTCTGACCTCAGACTCTTCACGCTCCTCCCCTGCTCCTTCTCCACCTTAGCTCTCCAGATCTTGAACTTGGTGAAGTCGTCTGACTTCTCTCTCATGAAGTAAATCCAGAGTTTCCTTGAGAAATCATTAATCAGGATCATGAAGTATCTGGCCCCATTCCTAGCTAAAACTGGGGCTGTTCCCCACACATCCGTGTGTATTAACTCTAGAGGGGCTGCACTACGGGCTGTACTGATGGTGAACTGAACTCTCCTCTGCTTTCCCATCTGGCAAGGCTCACAGATCTCCCCTGTAGCACCATCCTCCAGATCAAAGATGAGTCCTCTCCTGCTCAACTCCCTCAGCCCCCTGTCACCCATGTGACCTAGGCGGTAGTGCCACATCCTGTAAGTCCCCTCCTGATCTTGTGCTGCAGCTGCTGCATCAGACTCTCCAGTCACCACAGATCCCTCCATGCGATAGAGGTTATTGTCCAACCTCCTGCCTCTCATCACTACCATAGCTCCATTGGAGATGTTCAATACTTCGCTTCTAGCCCTACTGCTGAAGCTGTATCCACTACGCTCCAAGTAGCCAAGTGACACCAGATTCTTTTCCAGCTCTGGGATGTGCTTTACATTTGTCAATATCCTCACAATCCCATCAAACATCCTCACCCTGACTGTCCCTATCCCAACCACCTTGCAAGGATGATTGTCGCCTAGAGTCACTGATCCCTCATCTGTCTTGGTGTATGTCGCAAACCAAGACCTGTGTGGTGTGTAATGATGTGAGCATGTAGAGTCCAGTGTCCACTCCTCTGTGTAATGCCTGTGACCATCTGATACCACAAGTAGATCATCCTCCACCTGCTGCCCAGTAACTGCACTCACTGATTCTGAGCCACTTCTTTCTCCCTTCTTGCTCTTCCATAATGGACATTCTCGCTTGAAGTGCCCGAACTCTTTGCACTTGAAGCATTTCACCTCTCTCTTTCCCTTCCTGGACTTGGACCACCCCCTGGACTTGCTTCTGCCTCTGCCTCTACCTGTCCTCTCCCCTACTGCCAAACCCTCTTGGGGAGCCCGATCTCTGGTCAAGTTTTCCCTCTTCTCATTAGACCTAAGCACCGAGACCATGTCCTCATATTCCAGAGTCTCCTTGCCGTAGAGCAGTGTAGTCACCAAAGAATCATATGATCCTGGTAGTGAACACAAAAGTAACAGGGACTTGTCCTCCTCATCCAGCTTCACCCTGATATTCATCAACTTCGTGCACAACTGGTCGAACCTCTGAATGTGGCCAATCACATCAGATCCCTCCTGCATCCGAAGACTGTACAACCTCTTCTTCAGCATCAGCTTGTTGCACATATTCTTCCCCATATACATGGTGTGCAACTTCGACCAAAGGTCCTTCGGGGTCTTTTCTTCCAGCATCGAATATAATGCCGCATCCGCCAAACATCCTCTGATCACCGAGCATGCTTTCTTCTCCAACGATGCCCACTGTCTATCTGTCATTCCCTCAGGCTTCTCATTCAAAGCCTGATCTAGATCTGCTTGCACCAGAAGATCCTCCACCCGAATTTTCCACATGGAAAAATTCTTCTTGCCATCAAACTTCTCAAACTCGACCTTCATATTGCTGCCCATGACTGGATTCAAGCCAAACAAGCAATATAAATTCAAGAAGTGTAGAATATACCTTGATGGTACCTTGCTAAAAATTTTCAGCACTTGGGATCTTCAACTTCTCGCACTTGGAACCACTTCCTCACCACTGTGGCTCTGATACCAACTATTGGACCATGATTCCAGCTCCTCCCATGGATCTTGGGTGCAGCAGAACCAGCAACAAATAGATCTGGAGTCATCTGGACACGATCCAAGGCCCTTGATGAAATCATCCTGGTTGCTATCTTCTTCGTCAGCCTTTCGTTACAGATGAAGAACTCCTCTGAAACTATCTCTAAAAAATTCAAGGTCTGGTACCCAACCAAATCAGACTTGGACCGAGGTCCTCCAATTTGTAGATCTAAAATTAGGATATTCTAGATAGAAAAGAAGATAGATGGAGACAGACCTTGCAGATCTATCCTACTGCAGCCTTTCTTGTAGATCTGTTGATGGAGATCTCACCCATGCCTCAAACACCTCAGATCAACTCCAGATCTGAGAGAGACTTATACCAACCTATTCTCAAGATATTCTAGGTCCTGAACCTGGTGTTTGGGCACCTACAAGAGGAGGAGAGCAGATCTGGTAGGCGGCTACAAGGGGGAAGGGGCTAGCGCCTCCCCTTCTTTTCTTTCCTTTTATGGACTGGCGGCAAGAAACCCTAGGGTTTCTTGCTTCTAGGGAATGGAAGATTGCTGGAGAGAGAGGGAGAAGAGAGAGAGAGACTTGGGAGAAAGAGTCATCTATTTCTTGGCTTTGATCAAACCTATACAAGTACATGTATATATAAACACCGGGTCAAGTGACCCAAACCCAAAACTCCCTTGACCAACTCTATGGGAGATTAGGTTAACCCAAGCCCATGTACACCCATGACTTGACCTAATCTCAACTATCCTGGGTCCAGACCTGGCTCATAAAGAGTTGGTCCCTTGGGGCCCACATAACCTAGACCTCAAGAACCCGAATGGTCCACAGCCTTTCAACCTAGGGCCCAACTAGCCCTAGAGCCTCCATGAAGCCCTCATGAATGATGGACCTTGGCCTTAGCCTTGGTCCCCTGGGCCTTGGGCACACCTCCTGCATCATAACAATCATTAGTCGAAATGTGACTTTTGATGAGGAGTTAGTCCTACAGAGGCGAGCAGGTATGGAGGAGTAGCAGGAGCAGAAGGAGGTCCAGCAGGGCGCTGCTGGACAGCTAACTTCTTTGATTTTGCCTCTTGCAGGTACTACTGGAGGATATGACATTCAGGTGGCGAACCTACCTCAGGTGTCTCTATAGGTGGAGAGGACTCGGATGGATGATCGAGGTGCAGAGGTCCAGCAGGAGCGAGCTAGACCGAAGACTGATATCGGTGTTGCCCTACACAAGCCCAAGAGGACCATCAGGCAACCGGACCGATATGGCTTCGAGGAGATGCTGTCATATGCCCTGGTGATAGTGAATGGAGATTCATATATGTATCAGGAGGCTATTGAGAGTCAGGACAGAGAGCGGTGGGTCCAGACGATGTCCGAGGAGATGCAGTCTCTCCACAAGAACCAGACGTGACGATTGGTGCAGTTACCACAGGGGAAGAGGCCCATTGGCTGCAAATGGGTCTACAATCGCAAGGACAGAGTGGAGCTGGTTCAGGCCTTGGGACACCAAGGTGGAGATTGTTATGATCCAGGTGGTGTGCCCAAGGCCCAGGGGACCAAGGCTAAGGCCAAGGTCCATCATTCATGAGGGCTTCATGGAGGCTCTAGGGCTAGTTGGGCCCTAGGTTGAAAGGCTGTGGGCCTTTCGGGTTCTTGAGGTCTAGATTATGTGGGCCTCAAGGGACCAGCTCTTTATGGGCCAGGTCTGGACCTAGGATAGGTAAGATTAGGTTATGTCATGGGTGTACATGGGCTTGGGTTAACCTAATCTCTCATATAGTTGGTCAAGGGAGTTTTGGGTTTGGGTCACTTGACCCGGTGTTTATATATACATGTACATGTATAGGTTTGAAAAAGCCAAGAAAATATAAGACTCTTTCTCCAAAGTTGCTCTCTCTCTTCTCCCTCTCTCTCCAGCCATTCTCCATGCCCCAGGAGCAAGAAACCCTAGGGTTTCTTGCCGCCAGGCCCAGAAAGGAAAGAGAAGCAAAGGAGGCACTAGCCCCTCCTCTCTTGCAACTGCCAATCGGATCTGTCTTCTCCCCTCTTTCAGGCACCCAAACACTAGGTCTAAGATCTGAAATCTCTTGAGAAGAGGTTGGTACAAGTCCCTCTCAGATCTGGAGTTGATTTGAGGTCGTTTGAGGTGTGGGTGAGATCTCCATCAACAGATCTACAAGAAAGGCAGCAGCAGGATAAATCTGTAAGGTCTGTCTCCATCTATCTTCTTCCCTATCTAGAATACCCTGATTTAAGATCTATAAATTGAAAGACCTCAGTCCAGTTCTAATCTGGTTGGGTACCAGATCTTGGATTTTTTATAGGTAGTTTCAGAGGTGTTCTTCATCTGGAACGAAAGGCTGACGAAGAAGACAACAATCAGGCTGATTTTGTCAAGGGCCTTGGATCGTGTCCAGACGACTCCAGATCTATTCGTTGCTGGTTCTGCTGCACCTAAGGTCCGTGGGAGGAGCCAAGATCATGCTCTAATAGTAGAGGCCAGGCGATTGCATGGCTAAATCAGAACCTCAGGCTTGCTGCGATCATCTACAGGGTAATTAGATTACCCTTGAGGTATTTCATATTTTCTTATATTTTTTGATTAATTTTTGAATTAATATCAAATAATAAAATTAGATCTAAAGATTTAGATCTAAAATAAATATAGGATAAAATTTTTTTAAAATTATTCCACCTCAGATTTGATGAAATCTGAAAGATCCTACAAGAAAAAAGATAATTTTTCCTTTCAAATGGTATCAGAGCCAGGTTGGTGGCTCAGTTTCAGATCTAATTTAGATCTGATTTTAATTTTAATTTATTTGATATTAAAATATTTTAAATATCATATCAGATGTAATAGGATCTGAAATCAAAAATATTTAAAATTAAATCTAATAAGATCTAACATGCATGAGATGAATAACTAGACTAGGATTAGTTGAATCCGTGAATAGTCTTGTAAGTTTATATTTTAATGTGATTAAAATATGAATTAGGTCTAATTTATTCTTTATTTTTTTTGATGTTATAAATATTATAATCAGATCAAAAAATAGAAAATAAAATTTTAATTATTCCATAAATTTGATCTGTTGCATGCCTAGACTAGTTGTAGAATTGTTCTAGTAATTTGTCTAGAAAAATTTTTATATTGACTAGTTCAATTTAAATTCTATTTTTTAGATATTACATGTGATGTATTAAATCTGAAAGCATGATTAATTTGATCAATTTTTGATACATGAGATGTATGCAAAGCATGTATTAGTTAGATCTTAAATTGTATATATGATATGTAAATTTAGATCTAACTAGTTTTGTAGTTAAATTTATATTTTTGATTAAGGTGTTCCTCATGGCCGTCCGGTCATAAGAATAAAGTAGGGTTTAAAGGCCCTCTCCTCTCATTGAATAGGTGTTCTTATGACATGTAGGGGTGCTGCACATTCATCCTTAATCAGAAATCAAAACTTATTTTTCTGCAAAATCCTAGATCCTGAAATCCTAGAATTTATTTTATATATTTTATTTATGAACCCAAGACTTAATTAATGAATTAAGTTTATGAAATTAAATTAGATCTAAACTTGAGAATTTCAGATCTAAGTCATTTTCATAAAATTAGGTTTGGGCTTGGGTAGCTCAATTATGTCTAGCGGTTGATCAAACCGAATCAACAGTTGGTTAGGTAGGATTATGAAAGCTAATAATTGACCAGCTTAATAGGATTAAGTTTGGGTCAAGATCGAATCATATTTAGATGTGACTCGATCAAGTTAAGACCTAATTTGGCTCAGTGATTAGAGCCTGGATTGTAGGCTAACCCAATTAGTTTTGGTTCGACAATTTGGTGTCTAAGGTAAGTTGGGCAGATGCGACCGATTGGTTTTTAATTGGGAGCTACTCGACTCGAATACATTCTTGTCGAGTTAATGGCATATCCCTTCCATCGGTCTCACTTACCTGGCCATATGTGTCGATCCAATTCTGATTTGAGGTGGCTAACAATTCGAGCTAACCCATGCCCACTAGGTTAGTCATAATTGTTATGACTATGTCAAGTCAAGTTTAAAGAGACCTAAATCAAATCTCCCTAAAAAAATATTAAGTCTAGGTCTTCCATCATTGTGGATGTGTGGGCCCTTCCCGGGGTTGATTGTTTTCGACTGGATATAGTGGCTCAGTTGCACCAGGAAGACACAACCATATCCATTAGGCATTGGATGCTACGAATTAGAGGGTGGGTTGGGCTCTATATTTTGGATACACTGAGGGACCCAATCAGGAATCTAGTTCGTGCAAATGGTGGGTTTGACTTAACTAAGGATTGGAGCAATATTTTGGGCACAATGAGCTTCATGAATTAGAGACCAAGTTTTGGGTACACCATGATTAGAGAATCATTGGACAAGAGTTGTCCACTCATCGATTGACTCATCACCACTAACTGTTAGGTGAGGTGATGAGCCAGTCGGTGAGACCGCACCACCCACTAGAAATCACTGATCACAGAGATTTTCACATCTCTACCAAGGGAGTGTAGGGATTTAAAAAAATAGTGGGAGTCTAATTTATTTAAAAATAAAACTCCTAAATAAATTGGTTAAGTCTGATTACAAAATCTAACTAGAAACTGTTGACTCTCTACAGAAAATATGTCTGCGTCCAACCTCCTGACTAAAATACTAGACACCCACAGATTGACTGGACCAAATTTCAAGGACTGATTAAGGAACTACAGAATTATTCTAGATTTTAAAAAATTGACTCATGTCTTGGACCAGGACCCACCGCCATACCAGCACGTCCGACTGCTGAACAAAGAGCATCTCTGAAAAAGTGGACGGATGATGATAACAAAGCAAGGTACTACATGTTGGGTGCAATGTCTGATGACTTGCAACACCAACATGAGAATATTTTGACTACCCGCCAAATGTTGGCTCACCTACAAGAGTTGTTTGGTGAACAAAGTCGCGCAGCCAAGTATCAAGTCTGTCAAAGACTTTTTAAGACTAAAATACATGATGGACAATCAGTCCAAGATCATTGTTTGACAATGATCAAGGATCTTGAAGAGCTTGAGAAGCTCGGTATCATCTTAAACAAGGATTTTTAGATTGATGTGATCCTTCAATCTTTGTCCGATGCATATGGTCAGTTCATCATGAACTTCTATATGCATAAGATGCAGTGTACCTTCATCGAGTTAATGAACATGCTGGTTACGGCTGAGCTTTCTTTGAAGAGTTCAAAAAGCTCACTCCTTGCTGTGGAGCGGACTTCTTTCAAGAGAAAATCTTTTGGAAAGAAAAAGAGGTCTGCGAAGAAGCAGAAGGTGGATGGGAAGAAGAAGAAGACAGAATTGAAGAAGAAGGCTGCGGAAAAGAGAAAATATTTTTACTGCCAATTAGACAGCCATTAGAAGCGAAACTATCCTTAGTACCTGGCCATCCTGAAGAACAAGAAGGATGGTCCTTCTGGAGGTATGCTCATTTTAGAATCTAATCTTACGATTTCTTCTGCATCCAGTTGGGTGCTTGACTCTGGCTCTAGTGCTCATTGTGCACTTCTATGCAGGGTCTTAAGGAGAGCAGGAGGCTGAGGGATGGGGAGATGATCCTACGTGTCGGAAATGGAGCAAGAGTTGCTGCTATGGCTGTGGGAACCTACCCTCTGCGATTACTGTTAGGATTAGATTTATTTCTTAGAGAATGTTATTATGTGCCTGCAGCAAGTAGGAATTTGATTTCTGTTTCATGTTTAGCACAAGAAGGCTATGTGATTAGCTTTTATAAGGACCATTGTAACATATTTTATGAAAATAATAAAATTACAAATAGTTTTCTTATTAACAGTCTCTATAAGCTACATATTGATGTATCTGTATTTAATATCGAGCAAAATGTGAATGCCATAAGAATTAAAAGGCCTAGAGATAGTCTAAATGATAAGTATCTGTGGCACCTAAGGCTAGGTCATATAGCGGAAGACAGGGTTAACAAATTGGAGAAATCCGGACTGTTGAGTCCGTTGACTTCCGAGTCATATCCAGTTTGTGAATCATGCCTTCAAGGCAAAATGATCAAACTCCCTTTTGTAGGACATGGGAAAAGGGCCACAGACCTACTTGTCCTAGTACATACGGATATGTGCGACCCATTTGATGTGCCGGCTAGAGGCAACTATGTCTACTTCATTACTTTTATCGATGATATGTCTAGGTATAGGTATGTGTTTCTAATGAAACACAAGTCTGAAGCCTTTGAAATGTTCAAAGAATTCAGACATGAAGTAGAAAAACAAATAGAAAAGCCCATTAAGATTCATCGATCAGATCGAAGAGGTGAATACCTTAGTCGAGAGTTCCTAGACTATCTTTTGGACAATGGCATAGTCTCTCAATAGACTCCATCTGGAATGCCACAACTCAATGGGGTTTCAGAATGGAGAAACTGGACCCTATTAGATATGGTCTGTTCCATGATGAGCTTCACAGACCTCCCTGAGTTTCTTTGACAATATTGTCTTATGACAGTAATAAATATATTGAATAGGATTTTCTCTAAAATCGTTCCTACCACACCATATGAGATATGGCATGGTAAGAAGCCAAATCTGAATAATCTCAGAATTTGGGGTTGTCCGGCTTATGTCAAGAGACAGCAGGCGAACAAGTTAGAGTTCAGGTCTTTTAGAGCTCGATTCATAGGATATCCTAAAGAGTCATTAGGATACTATTTTTATGTTTCGAAAGACCACAATGTGATTGTGAGTCGAAATGCTATTTTTCTTGAAAAATAGTTTATTTAAGATGGTGGCATCGGAAGAATAATTAAGCTCAAGGAGAATATCTCCCAAGAGCAACGAGCTAAAGAACCTGAGAAACTTAGTCAATTAGAACTAGTCCTAACACAACCTCTTCCACCTCGTAGATCGACTAAAGTTTCCCATCCTGAAAGGTACTTAGGTACCATACAGGAGGATGTAGAGAAAATGTTTCTCATGGGAAATGAGGCTCATGGTGATGATCCCAAGACCTATGATGAGGCGATATCAGATATTGACTTCGAGAAATGGTTAGAGGCAATGAGATCAAAAATTGACTCGATGCACTCAAATCAAGTCTGGACCTTGATAGATCCACCTAAAGGTATTGTACCTATTGGGTGTAAATGGATCTTCAAGAGAAAAATAGGTGCAGATGGGAATGTAGAGACATTCAAAGCTAGGCTCGTAGCAAAAGGTTATAGTCAGCGCGAAGGCATTGACTATCAGGATACCTTCTCGCCTATAGCCATGCTAAAATCTATCCACATATTGCTTGCTGTTGCAGCATATTTTGATTATGAAATATGACAGATGGACATGAAAACGGAATTCTTAAATGGACATCTTGAGAAAGATATCTATATGGAACAGCCACTTGGTTTCACATCCAGTGATGATGATCACAAGGTCTGCAAGCTGCAAAGGTCCATTTATAGACTTAAACAAGTATCTCAGAGTTGGAAAACTCATTTCAATGATGTGATCAAAATATTTCGTTTCATCAAAAACGAGGAGGAACCATGTGTATTCAAAAAGGTCAGTGGGAGTGCAGTTGTCTTCCTCGTATTGTACGTAGATGACATCCTCCTAATTGAAAATGACATTCTTATATTGACCTCAGTCAAAGTATGGTTGTCTAAGGAGTTCTCTATGAAATATCTAGGAGAGGCATCCTTTATACTGGGTATTAAGATCTATAGAGATAGACCAAATAGGATGCTGGGACTCTCACAGAAGATGTACATAGAGGAGGTGCTAAAAAGATTTAGCATGGAAAACTTCAAAAGAGGTTTAGTACCTTTTAGACATGGCATTCATCTCTCCAAGAAGATGTGCCCTAGCACACCTGAGGAGATTGAACGCATGAGCAAAATCCCTTATGCTTCGATAATAGGGAGCCTCATGTATGCCATGCTATGTACACGACCTGATATAGCCCATGCTGTGAGTGTCACAAGCAGATATCAATCGAATCCATGCGAAGAGCACTGGACTTCTGTGAAATGTATCCTTAAGTACTTGAGAAGGACTAAGGATATGTTTCTAGTCTTTGGGAATGGAGAACTCCAGATTCAGGGATATACAGACTCAAATTTTATGTTTGATATAGATGATCGAAAGTCGACATCTGAGAGTCTGTTCATTAACAATGGTGGTACAGTTAGCTGGAAGAGTTTCAAGTAGACAGTGATTGCTGATTCCATTATAGAGGCAGAGTATATTGCTGCATCGAAAGCTGCAAAGGAGGCATTTTGGTACAAGAAGTTTGCCGCAAAGCTTAGAGTGATGTCATCGGATGCTATCCCTCTTTACTGCGATAATAATGGCGCCAGAGCCCTAGCTAAGGAGCCAAGGTCTCACCAGAAATCTAAGCACATCGAGCGGCGATTCCATCTGATCTGTGATTACCTCAAAAAGGGTTATGTCGAGGTTAAGAGAGTTGACTCCACAGATAATGTGGCAGACCCACTGACAAAGCCATTAGGCCAGCAAAAGATCGAAGCCCACCTTGAGAAGATGAGACTTAGATATGTAGCCAATTGGTATTAAGTCAAGTGGGAGTTTGTTAGATGTGTGCCCTAGATGCCAGATTGGCTGACACATTCCTGTACAAATCTAAGGACAAATTTATAATTTTGACTATAAATCAATAAATGGGTTATTCTTCTATCACATTGTATATATTGTGTCTGTGATACATCCTTTGAGTTAGTAGGAATGTCAATTCATATTTTCAAGAGTTAAAAATTTAAGGCATGAATTTACATAACTAACTCATAAACAGCTCTTGACCATAGGATCATCATGAGGATGGTGATCGATCCGGAAGTTTGATGTACGATCGCTTTCTTAGGATAGATGTGTCTTGAGTCTACAGTATAGAGACACCGAAGCAAGAGTACAGGTATTCATTGAGAATGAGAGTACTGAGTGTGACCACCTTGAGCAGTCATAAGAAAATCTACCTTCTCGTCGATGACTAGCTCGATGTTGCAGTTGTGTGTCTAGTTCTTTGACCTGAGGTGCATCGATAATTCACCTTGAGTGTGTTATAGTTTTACTACACCATAACTCGATCTCCTAACCATTCAAAACCCTGAGGTGTATGTTGGCTGTAGCATATTCATTGTAGGAACTAGGTTGCACCAAGATGGGATCTATCAACCTCGGTAGATGAGAGGAGTAGTCCTATGATGATCGAAAGATCGAGTCCTTAAGCCCATGGCCATGGTAGAGTGAAATAATGGAAAAGAGTTTTCCATTGGAGTTTCACATCGGACTCGGATCGATCGATCGATTCATATGACTGATGTTGGGTTTGATGAGTTCACTTTAACCCTAATTCAGTTGGGACTCATGATAGAGGAACTCAATCACACAGGTAGCTGCATTGAGAGGTTCATCTTTAGTTCTGATGGGTTGCCACCATATACTGCTAGATGTCACTGATGGATTTTGAGAGCAATTAGAATGATCTTGATGATTGATCATTCTAATTGTCTGAATCAGAAGAGTTTTGGTCCATCGAAAGGAGTTTCGATGACGTCGATGATGAGATCACAACATGTCTCATTGTCATACAGAATTGAACCTAACTGGGTCACACTAACAAGGGTTAGGATATGGATGTCATCAATTGGGCTAGCCCAATTGATTTGGATTAGATCCAATTAGGTTCAAGGAAATCGTGCTCGCACTCGATTGAGCCTAACTTTCTCCTCGTGTAATTTTTTCTATCTCGACTGAGCCAAATGTGATTTGACTCACCCAGAGAACTTTGAGAAGATTTCTCTCTGTCTAAATGAAGCTTGTCCAGCTCAAAAAAATCTTGTCTTAATTCATGAGATGAATTTAAGACAATACCTGCTAATTCCTGTCACCTGCCATTTTTATTTTAGGACATCTGTCAAATGTTGACATATGGGTCTTAAACTGAAGAGAGCTCTTTGGAAGATTTTTGTGGAGTGTCCACATGCCTAAACCATATTAAATTGGATGCCATAATCAGATTATGGCGTGTGCCCAATTGAATTAAGTGGGTGCCCCAAGTGGATAAGGATGAAGAGTCTTGATCAACATGGACTTGTTGGTGCCAACCTTCCTTGTGCTTATCCAAAGATGGAACCAACATAGGAGAGAGAGTAGAGGTTCTTATCTGATATGATCAGATGACATCACTCCATCAATCAAAATTTTTCTAGATTTATTAGAATTTTTTGATTGGTTGAATGATGTGGCACTGCGCAGCGCAGCAGGGTCTATATAAACCCTGTCTGCGCCTAGGGTTTAAGAGATTCTGCTCCCTACCCAGCAAAAGCCAGCCACCCCTCCTCTTCTCCACATCCTCCCTGGTTCTCCCTCTCCCCTCTTCATGCCCAAAAGTTTGGTCATCCATCTGGTGAAGGATCAAGGCGTGGTGATGCCTTGAACAGGAAGGCTGCAGGACTTCTTAGATAGGCTGCTGCTCCAACTTCAAGAAGACTTTTGAAGATCTTTCTAATCAGATTTAGTTTAAATTTTTGGAGCAGAGATTTATGAGGAGAAGATGATCTAGATCCTACCTGAGTGGATATTGGTAGAGGCCAGGCGATTGCGTGGCTAAATCAGAACCTCAGGCTTGCTGCGATCATCTACAAGGTAATCAAATTACTCTTGAGGTATTTCATATTTTCTTATATTTTTAGATTAATTTTTAAATTAATATTAGATAATAAAATTAGATCTAAAGATTTAGATCTAAAATAAATATAGGATAAAATTTTTTTAAAATTATTCCACCCCAGATTTGATGAAATCTGGAAGATCCTACAAGGAAAAAGGTAATTTTTCCTTCACTAACTTAACTAAAATATTATAACTTGTTATGCTAACATTAGGTTAATAATATTTTAGAAGCTAAGATATAATATTGAGAATTGCATGAGACACAATTGAAAAGAGTTTTCTACCTATGAACTCATAAGGGTTTGTTGTGTTAACACAAGATCATTATGAGGAATTAGGATCTCAATCCCACTAAGATAAATATGAAATATGTCTCATTCATCATAGACCTTATTTAATTATATGAGTCAATATGAGTTGTTTGCTTATGTAATATTCTTTAATTATTGTAGATTAAATTCTATAAATGGCATCTTCACTATCATTGTGAGAAATTTTAGATTCCAACAAGTTGATCGATCTCAATTATGTGGACTGGTTGAGCGATTTAAAGATCGTACTCACTCAGAAGAAGTTCTCCTATATTCTTGATATCCCTGAACCACAAGAGGTTGGGAATGATGCCACAGAAGAGGAGGTATCCATATACAGGATGTGGAAGAATGATAGTTTGACTGTCAAGTGCATCATAGGCCTTTATGAGTAATGAGTTACGAAGATAGCATGAGAACTGGATACTCAATCCATACTCAATCTTAAAGAGTTGTATGGAGAACAGAGTAGAACTGCTAGATATGAGATATCTAAGCAGTTATTCCATGCTAGAATGACTGAGGGATCATCCATACAAGACCATATCCTGAAGGTCATTGATCTGACCACTAGATTGGGTCAACTTGGTTTTGTGATGGATGGAGAATTAAGTCAGAATTTGATCCTGCAATCTCTCTCCGAGTCATTCACTCAGTTTGTTGTGAACTATCATATGAACAAACCGAATACCTCCTTGCTTGAGCTATTAAATATGCTTAAGATAGCCGAGAGCCATATTAAGAAAGAAAAGACTCCACTTCTTCTTGTGGGTAAAACCTCTAAGAAGAAGTCAGGTTTTAAGGGTTCAAAGAAAGCACTAAATCCTAAGGGTGGCAAGATGAAGAAGAAGGGAAAGAAAGTCTCTAGATAGGGTACCTGTTTTCACTGCAACAAGGTAGGACACTGAAAAAAAAATTGCAAGTTATATCTTGCAACTGTAAAGGCAGGTGCAAGCGATGCACCAAAAGGTATGTATAAGATACATACAATTTTGTCATTAAGTTCTTCCAATTCAGACTCTTGGATATTGGATACCGCCTACAGTTCTCATATATGCAAGTCATTACAGGGGTTACAGAATATTAGAGTGCTGAAGAAGGGTGACTTCGAGCTCTACGGCACTGGAGGAGAGTCAATCCAAGCAGAGGCTATAGGGATATATATGTTAATGTTACTGTTTGGAAAGATCTTAGAGCTAAAAAACTGTTATTATATGCCTAAGATCATTAGAAATATTATTTTTATATCGTTGCTATTACAATGAGATTATGAAATAAATGAAAAGAGCAATAGTTGCTCAATTTCTTTTTCTAATAAAATTATTTATTATGATATTATTAATAATGATCTTCTAATTCTATCTAAAGATAATATTTTTCATATTAATGAAAGTAAAAAGCGAAAGAGAGAAGAGTTGAATAATATTTTACTTTAGCATTGTCGACTTGGTCATATAAGTGAGACAAAGATTAACAAATTATACAAAGAAGAGTTCTTTGAACCTTATGATTATGAATCATTAGGTACTTGTGAACCTTATCTTATGAGAAAAATAATTAAGACTCTATTTAGTGGACATGGAGAAAAGACGAGTTATTAGGACTTGTACATGCTGATGTATGTGGTCCTGTGACAATAGAAGCCAGAGGAGGATACTCTTATTTTATAATGTTTACTGATGATTTATCTAGGTTTGGATATGTGTATCTTATGAAATATAAATCTGAAGCCTTTGATAAATTTAAAGAGTATCAAAGTATGGTCGAAAAATAAACTGAAAAAAATATTAAAATTTTTTGATCTGATCGAGGAGGAGAATACTTATCCAATAAATTTTTAGATCATCTTAAAGAAAATAGAATTCTCTTAGAATGGATCCCTCCCTATACACCATAGCTAAATGGTGCAGCAGAAAGGAAGAATCGCACTTTATTAGATATGGTGCAGTCCATGATGTGCCTTACAGATTTATCAAGTTTCTTCTAGGGATATGTCCTAGAAACTACTATCTATATCCTGAATAGAGTACCTTCAAAATCTGTGCCAAGCACTCCATATGAGATATGGAGAGGAAAGAAGCCTAATCTTAAATATCTTAAGATATGGGGCTGTCCAGCTTATGTTAAAAAAAATTTTGGACATAAGCTGAGTGCTAGGGCAGATAAATGCTTGTTTGTAGGTTATCCTAAAGAGAGTATAGGATACCTCTTTTATCATCCTACTTAACATAAGGTATTTGTCAGTAAATATACCATTTTTATGAAAGAAGAGTTTATCCTAGAAAGAGGTAATAGGAAGAAACTTGAACATGGAGAAGTTCAAGACCTATAAATGCAAGCACAAAATGATCCTCAACCAAAAATATCTATTAATGAAGTACAAACACAAAGTACATCTCCTCTCTGAATATCGGATAGGGTGCAGAATGCACCAATAAGGTATGGGTTCATTATTGAGAATAATGAAGCCCACATCATTGAGAATGATGAACCTTTGATCTATACGAAAGCCATCATGAGAAGGGACTCAGACAAATGGCTAGAGGCTATAAAATTTGAAATGGACTCCGTGTATTCCAACCAAGTGTGAACTTTGATTAATGCACCAGAGGGTGTGACCCCTATTGGATGCAAATGGGTCTATAAGAAAAAGATTGGAGCGGATGGCCAAGTTGAAACCTATAAAGCTAGATTAGTAGCTAAAGATTTTAGGCAAAAATAGGATATTGATTATGATGAAATATTTTCACCTGTTGTCATGCTCAAATCTATACGGATTATACTTGCAATAGCAGCATATCATGATTATAAGATTTGGCAAATAGATGTGAAGACCGCCTTCCTTAATGGTTTTCTTGAGGAAGAGGTTTACATGTCTCAGCCATAAGGGTTTGTCTCAAAAGAGAGAGAAAATCAAGTATGCAAGCTTAAGAAATCTATTTATGGATTAAAACAGGCCTCGAGGAGTTAGAACATCTGATTTGATATTACAGTCAAAGAGTTTGGCTTTATCAAAAATATAGATGAACCTTGTGTATACAAGAAGACTAGTGGGAGTGTCATTATCTTTTTAGTTTTATATGGGATGACATACTTCTTATTGGAAATGATATCCCAATGTTACAATCGATCAAGACATTGCTATCAAGTAAGTTTTTCATGAAAGATTTGGGTGAAGTATCCTATATACTAGGTATAAAGATCTATAGGGATAGATCTAAGAGGATGTTAGGCTTGTCCCAATCTAGGTATATAGACTTAGTGCTAAAAAGGTTTAGCATGGATGAAAGTAAAAGAGGTTATTTACCCATGAGTCAAGGCATACATTTATCTAAAAGGATGTCTCCTAAAACACTGGAAAAGAGAAATAGAATGAGTTCTATTCCCTATGTTTCGACAGTAGGGTCGATCATGTATGCTATGCTATGTACTAGGCCTGATGTTGCCTATACCTTAAGAATAGTTAGTAGATTTCAGGCTGATCTAGGAGAAGATCATTGAAAAGCAGTAAAAAATATTCTTAAGTACCTAAGAAGGACTAAAGATATTTTTTTGATATATGGAGGATCTGATTTAAAACTAAAAAATTATTCTGACTCTAGTTTCAAATCAGACCCTGATGATAGCAAGTCCACTTCAAGGTATGTCTTTACTCATAATGATGGAGCTATTAGTTAGAAAAGTTCTAAGCAGCAGACTGTAGTGACTCAACAATTGAGGCAGAATATATAGCCGTAAGTGAAGCCGCCAAAGAAGCTGTCTGGATGAAGAAGTTTATCACTAAGTTGGGTATCGTTTCTGAGATTAAGAATCCAGTATCACTTTACTATGATAATACTGGAGTCGTTGCTCAAGCAAAGGAACCAAGATCTCATCATAAATCTAAGCATATTCTAAGACACTTTCATCTCGTTCTTGAAATAATCGAAAGACAAGATGTTGTCATTGAACGAGTAAAAATAAAGAATAACATAGCAGACCCATTCACTAAGGCTCTACCACAACAGCAGTTCGATCGCCATCTCGATTGTATGGGGATAAAATATAAGAGCGATTGGCTTTAGTGCAAGTGGGAAATTGAAAGGAATATGCCCTACAAGTCAATCGAAATTTGTATTTTGATGGGTTTTTCTTGTAATCTTCCAAACTTATGTATTGACTCTTTAAATAATAAAAGATATTTTTCATCATATGCTGCATCTTACTTTAGTAATGATTATGATGAACTCTATAAATTAGAAAAATAGATTTAGGGTTATGATGAGATCATACCTGTGAGATCTAAAATCCTAAAAATCTTGATTTAGAATATTCCTAGTCATAGGAGTATTGAGTAGGGGATCAATGTTTCAGATAGATTAGCACTTTCTATATATGCTCGATGGAGAGGGCGGCAGATCTCATAAGCCACTTATGTGAGATACTAATACAAGAAAGTGGGTGCTCATTAGAGAATGAGTTCACTGAATTGATCTGACTTAAGAAACATCTTATGAAATTTACTTACTTGTCAAGAGATGTTTTCTTATAATGGGAGTTGTGCATGTAATCCTTTAACCTGAGACAACCATAGAACCTTATATACATGAATCCATATTTTTTGGTTCATACTCATTCATGATTTAATCATGTACGGGGTGTTCTATATATGGTAGAATGTGTATGGAGGTTGTGAGTAGGTCAACATGGAATTGATCACTTCTACTTGCTCTGATCGATTGATGATTCAGGAAGCCTTTGATCAAAGTAGAATAAAAATTAAAAAAAAAATTAATATTTTATTAATTAAATCATTATATAAGATTGAGAGAAATATGAGTATGATATTGGATTTGACATCATTTCATATCCAAAATCATATTCGAGGTGCAGGGAGATCGCAGGATCAAATTGCATCGTAACTTTCCACTGAAGGGTATTTTTGGTATTTATATAAAAAATTTTATATCTTTCAGGTAGATATGATACATTGCTAGATGTCAATCTTGTCTTATGGGTTTGATCAAATTAAAGAGTTTAATTCAATCACCAATTAGAAAGAGTTCTAATTGCTGAAATCAGGTTAGCTCGATTAGATCTAGATTGGTTAGATTAAATTCTAATCAAATCAAATTGACTTGAACACAGATATATTGCTGGATAGATGTGAAACCCAATGGGTCACATACAAAGGATATTGATCAAGGGTCCAATTGGATTAGATCATGTTTGCAAAATTGACATGCTAGCACATGTTGCAAAAAACTAGCTCCTTGTTTCGAATCAGGTTTGAAATTGATTCCAGATTGAGCTAATTAAAGCCAAATTAATTCAAATAAATTTTGAGTTTGAGTTGGCTCATTCCTTGGCTGAATGTATCAAAAATTTTGAGCTAGGAAACAAAGTGTCCATGAGTCAAGAATTTTTCTTGTGCATGGGTGCAGTTTTTGTGTGCAGAAATAGCTTTCACGTCCCATGAGATGGGATACCTCATCCTTGAGCTTATTCTATGTTTCATGATGAAATAAATTTTTGAATGATTTTTATCTTTATTTTGAGCATAATAAATTTTTGAAAGTTAAAATTCTTTTTGGTTTAATCGTGGAAATTCGTTGAAGTTGGAAATCCTGTCAGCCTGATCTATGCGCCTGACCAAGAGTCCAATTTGTGAAGGACTCTGACCCATTTGTCACACCACTTCTTAATCTAATTTTTTTTTATGACATTCTCATGTTATTTCCTTGATTTTTGGTCATTGTATGGATAAAATTATATTGATGGGTGATAGAAAAAAATTATTCCATGGGAAGCTGCATGATGCATCGGAGAATCATCAAGAAAAATATTTCGAAGAGTCCTTCTGCATGAAGCATCTCTTGGATTTTTTCTTGATGATTGCCATGTGTCAAAAACTTTTAGATGGATATGAGAATTCATCAAAAAGTGTAAGATTTTTTGATGGATGCGAGATGGCACGTGGAAGGGGTGCAAAAAATTCCCGAAGGCAACCCATCGCTAAGTATTTAAAGGGGGGGTGCACCAGGGGATTGGATTCATTCAGATTTCCAATTTCTCATTTCTTTCTAACATCCTCTCCCTATTGTCTAATTAGTCTCTTCCTTCTCTTGTTAGGACAAGTCCAAAAATAGTAAGGACAAGTCTGATTTTAGGATAAGAGTCTAGGAAGGGAATTAAGGAAGACAAGGAGAGAATAAAGGTAGGGATAGGAAGGCTAGGAGAAGAGGAAGAGGGTCTTGAGGTCCTGGTGTTCAAGAAAATTCTCAGAATGAGAATTTTGGAGAAAAAATCATCTCAAAGAGTTGGTGTCCTGATCATAACCCTATGTGGATCACCATTGGAGGGCGAACACTTGTGCGCCTGGTGGAGGTTCTGTCGAAATTTGGATTAAGTGCTGCAGGTATTCTTCTATAACTTAAATTTAATCTTGAATTTGTATTATATATGATTATTAATCATCAAGAAGATGCTGGTTTAAGGATTTAATATTTAAAATTTTTTATTAAAATTTTGAAATCTATTATGTTTTTTGCTGTGCATGGCCACCCTGAAACCCTACACTCATGGGGGTACCAATTGCTTTGGAGCTCTCCATTCCAAATCTTTTGAGTAGTTCTCTTATGTACTTGATTTGGATGATGGAGATTTTTTTCTTTGTTTGTTTGATTTGGAGTCTGAGAAAGAATGTAAGTTCTCCCATCTTGCTCATCTCGAACTCTCCCTACATGAGCTTAGCAAAATCTTGACAAAGAATTTTATTAATAGATCCAAATATAATGTCATCAACGTATATTTATACAACTAAGATATCATCATGATTTCTTTTAATGAAAAGAGTTGTATCTATGTTTCATCTTGAAGAACCATTATTAAGCAAAAAATTACTTAAACTTTCATACAAAGCTCTAGATGCTTGTTTTAAACCATATAAAGCTTTATTTAATTTGAAAACATGATTAGGAAAAGCATGATTTTCAAAACTGGAGGGTTGTTCTACATATACTTCTTCAGCAATACAACTATTTAGAAAAATACTTTTGACATTTATTTGGAATAACTTAAAATTGATAAAGCATGTATATGCAATTAAAAGCCTAATTGCTTCTAATCTAGCAACAGGTCCAAAGATCTCATCAAAATTAATTTTTTCTTTTTGATTATAACCCTTTGCAACCAATCTTGCTTTATTCTTAATTACATTTTTATGTTCATCCAATTTATTCTTATATAGCTATTTTGTACCAATTACTGGATAAGTTTTAGGTCTTGATACTAAAATTCATATATTATTTCTTTTGAATTGATTAAGTTTCTCTTGCATTGTATTTATCCAATTATAATCTTTTTCAGCTTCATCTATGATTTTAGGTTCAAAATGAGAAACAAATGCAAAATGATTATATGCATCTCTAAGTGAAGAATGAGTTCTTACTCTGTGTGTAGGATCACCAATGATTACTTTTTTGGGGTGATTGTGATCATACCTTCATTCTTTGGATAGATCATTTGTACCTTAAGGTTGTTCTTATTGTTCTTCACCTTCATCTTCTTGTTTATTTTCATGTTCTTCATCATATTGGATTGTTGAGTCTTTTAGGATGAGCTCCTTCATCCCTTCTACAAGAGGATCTGCATCATCAATACCTTCACTCTTCCTTGAAGGAAGATCATTAGTCTCATTAAAAATAATATGTATTTACTCCTCTACTACTAAAGTTCTTTTGTTGAAAACTCTAAAAGCTTTGCTAGAAGAGGAGTAACCAAAAAAATAGCTTCATCGAATTTTGCATCAAATTTTCTAATCTCTCTTTACCATTGTTCAAAATAAAACATCGGCAACCAAAAATATGAAAAAAATGCAATGTTTGATTTTCTTCCTTTCCAAAGCTCATAGGATGTTTTCTTTAGAATTGATCTAATTAAATCATAGTTTAAAATATAACATGTCATGTTAATTACTTCCGTCCAAAAGTATCTTGAGAGGTTGCTTTCACATAGCATGGTACGGGTCATTTCTTCAAGGGTTCTATTTTTTTTTTCTACTACTCTAATTTTTTAGGATGTCCTAGTTGCTGAAAAGTTGTGGTCAATAACTTTTTCATCACAAAATTTTTCAAAATCTTGATTTTCAAATTTGGTTCCATGATCACTTAGAATATTTTGAATTAAAAAATCTTTTTCATTAGTAACTCATTGATAAAATTTTGAGAACACATGAAAAGTTTCATTCTTATGTGCCAAAAAGAAAACTCATGTAAAACGAGAGAAATTATCAATAATTATAAAGTCATATCATTTTTCACCTAAACTAATAGTTCTAGTGGGTCCAAATAAATTCATGTGTAATAATTTTAATGGCCTAGAAGTTGAAACAATATTTTTAGATTTAAATGAAACTTTTGTTTATTTACCTAGTTGGCATGCATCACAAATTCTATCCTTTTCAAAATTTAATTTAGGTAAACCGGTAATCAATTTTTTTTAAAAAAGTTTTGAAAGTGAATGCATACTAATATATGCAAGCCTATGGTGCCAAAGCCAACTAATCTTATTAATTTTGACATTCAAGGCTATTAGGCATTGCATGTTTATCTTGCAAAGATCATTCAAATCTACTATATAAACATTACCATGTCTATGCCCAACAAATTTAATGCTTTCATCATTGGGACTAGTCACTATGCATAATGAAGATTCAAAAATAACTTTATATCCTTTGTCACAGAATTGACTAATGCTAAATAGATTATATTTTAAACCATCTACTAATAAAATATTTTCAATATACTTGGAGGGAGTGATCCAATGTTACCTATACTGATGATCTTTCCTTTGCTATTATTTCCAAAGGTGACCGTCCCTTCATCTTTTGCATCAAGTGTGATGAATTGAGATTCATCACCTATCATGTGTCTTGAGCACCTACTATCAAGATACTATTTTTGATTCATTCCTTGGGATGCAAGATACACCTACATACAAAAATCAAGTTTTGGCTTTAGGTACTCAAGTTTTCTTGGATCCTCTTTGGTTAGTCACAATGGTTCCTTTTGTAACTCATAATTTTCTCACATTCAAATTTTCAGATTTGCTAGAAAAATATGTATAAGATTTGTGTCCTACTTTACCACATTTAAAGCAAGTAATATTTGAAAACTTGTTGCTTGATGAGTTCACATAGATATTTTTCAAAAATTTTTGTTTCTTTAAAGGGTTGTAGTCAAAACTGGCTTTATCATAAACGAACTTTTAATTGTCAAGTATCATTTGAAGTTTAGTTGAACTAAGAGTAAACTTTTCTACCATAGGTTTTAACTTAACAATTTCATTTTTCATGTTCAGATTTTCTTGTATCAAGATCAATTTTTTATTTGAAATAATCTCATTTTCTTTTAGTAAAGATTGATTCTTTGATTTGAATTCTTTGTTTCTTACCCCTAACTTCTTTAGATCATCAACTAGATTATCAAATGCTTCTTGAAGTTCTTCAAAAGTAAAGTTATTAGGGGTTTCAGTGTTTACCTCATGTTCATGTGCCATAAGGCACAAGTTTGCTTGCTCATGTGAATCTTCTTCTTCAGAGCTTGACTCATCACTGTCACTCCATGTAGCTACCATAGTCTTTTTCTTATACTTATTGGGGCCCTTCTTAAGTTGTGGATATTCGGACCTAAAGTGCCCTGACTTCTTACATTCATAACAAATAAGGGGCTGCTCCTTATCCTTCTCCTTGCTATGCTCTCCTTTTGTAGGTGGCCTCTTCCTCATCCCTTATTTTTTTTTCTTCAAAAATCTCTTAAACTTTCTAGTAATGAGGAATAATTCTTCATCTTGCTCTTCATTTTCTGTTTCATCGGATTCCTCATCGAGTTGAGTAGTAGATTTGAGGGTGATTATCTTCTTCTTCTGGACATTTTCTTCTTGATATTGTTTCATGCTTAGCTCGTACGTCATTAACGATCCTAGAAGCTCCTCCAAGGGTAAGACATTCAGATCTTTGGCTTCTTGAATTACGATCACTTTAGCCTCTCAAGCTCTTGGTAAAGACCTAAGAATCTTTCTCACAAGATCGCTGTAAGTATAAGGCTTACCAAAACTTTTTAGATCATTAATAATATTCATAAAATGAGTAAACATTTTAGTTATTGATTCAGCATGTTCTATTTTAAAGAGTTCATATTTGTACACAAGCATGTTAATTTTTGATTCCTTAACTTGATTAGTGCCTTCATATGTTACTTCTAACCTATCTCATATTTTTTTTAACCGACATGCATGTTGAAATGCGATTAAACTCATTAGTATCTAAAGCACAATATAAAATATTCATGGCTTTAGTATTGAGTTGAGCCATTTTTTTGTCAATATCATCCCATTCTCTTTCAGGTTTGGTTGATTCTACACTATCAATTATCTTAGTGGGTGTGTGTGGTCCATTAACTATGATACTCTACATATCATAGCAGAGTGCTTGAATAAAAATTTTTATCCGAGCTTTTCAATAGGTGTAGTTTGACCCATTGAAAAGTAGAGGTCGGTTTGTGGACTGCCCCTCGGCTAGTGAAATACCAACTTGAGTTGCCATAGATCTTTAGCTCTTTGATGGTTAAATCAAAGTAGGGTTAGAGCATCGAGCTCTGATATCACTTGTTGCCCAGCTATGCAACCCAAGAGGGGAGGTGAATTAGATTTTTAAAATTTTAAAGTTAATTTAGAATCACAAGGATTAAGTAATAATAAGCAAGTTGTAGAGATGAGATGCAAAAGTGTAAGAAAATAAAAAAATTTAGAAAGAGATCAAGTGAGCACAACATAAACAATCAAGATTTATAGTGGTTCAGTGCCAATCTAGCACCTACATCCACTCTCTAAACTCTTACTTGAGAATTTAAATCCACTAAAATGTATTCAATTAAGAATATAATGTCGATACCTCTGACTCTAGCTATCCCAAGCTAGAATATTTATTTTTTAGGTACAAGCCAACCCAATATAATTCGATTCAAGGTTCGGATCAATCTTTTCAGGTTTTGAAACCCTTTCAAAATAAAGGATCAAGACAAAAATAGAGTATAAGAGTTAATCACACAAAAATACAAGTTTAGCTCTATTGGTGCAAAAATCCACCGGCATCGGAGAAGCTGGAGTCGAGGGAGTCGCGGTCGCTGCATGGACCTGCAAAGAAAGCCTAAATCGGAGTTGGGGGTGCTCCGGCAAGACCCTCCGATGCTCAAGTCAGTTCTCTACTTCAACAAGAATGGAGTGCTCGAATGAAGTTTTAGCAGAGTTTCGAGATAGAAATTAGAGCTTAGAAAATAACGTATATGGGGTCCCTTTTTTATAGGCGGAGGGTGCAACAGACTGATAGCGATGTTTGTAACCCCCTGGTAGTGGGCCGTTCAAGGCTAGGAGGAGTTTGTTATGAAGAGTAATGGAGTGGAGTCGTGGCTATCACTGTGGCCTGCCATGTGGAGCCTGTTGCGGGGAGTGGAGCAGTGTTCGTTATCGTGATTTGCCAGAGAGTGGTGGAGCCGTACGGAATCTATCGCAGGAAGTTGAGCAAGGTTGTGGCCATTACTGTGGCCTGCCAGGGAGTCCAGGCCTATCGGTCGAAGCTCGGTTGAGGTGTCTGACGGAGAGAGGTAGCTATCCATCTGAGAGGAGCTCGGATGTTGCTGGCGAGCCTTCTACCGTTGGGTGCCTTGGGCGTTAATACTGCAGGCGAGGGCCATCTGCTGTAGGAGCTCGGTCAGAGGCTTTCCGTAGATGAAGTTCGGTTTCATGCAAAATTCGGCAGAGGGTCGACCGGCAGTGGATGTCGGATGGTGCTGGAGAGGTTCATCCACTGGAGGGGTCCGACTGCTGGAGTCCATGTGTCGTAGGAGTTCGTCCGAAATCTGTCCGCTATAGAAGTTTGATCGGAGTCCGATCTCTGTAGAAGCCCGGATGGGGATCATTTGTCGAGGAAGCTCGACTGAAGCCTGCCTGCAATAGAAATCCAGAAGGAATTCATCCATAATAGAAGCTCGGGTGAAGGCTTACAGTGGAAGTCCATCATGGACCGCTCGTAGTAGAAATTTAAAATAGACCGCTTGTAGCAGAAGCTCAGAGTCTGGCCCTTGTAGGAGTTCGAATGAGGTCTACCTGCAACAGGAGTTCAGGACGGAAGTCCGACTCCCATAGGAGCTCGGACGGAGTCTACCTTTAGTCGGAGTTCGGGGATGAAGTCCGGCTCCAGTAGGAGCTCAGACGAAGTCTACCTACAGTTGGAGTTCGGGGAAGAAGTCCGACTCCCGTAGGAGCTCGGACGAAGGCTACCTACAGTCGGAGTTCGGGGAAGAAGTCCGGCTCCTGTAGGAGCTCGGACGAAGTCTACCTGTTCGGGGAAGAAGTCCAGCTCCCGTAGGATCTCAGATGAAGTCTACCTACAGTCGGAGTTCGGGGAAGAAGTCTGGCTCCCGTAGGGGCCCAGACAAAGGCTACCTGCAGTCAGAATTCGGAGAAGAAGTCCGGCTCCCATAGGAGCTCGGATGAAGTCTACCTGCAGTTGGAGTTCAGGGAAGAAGTCCGACTCCCGTAGGAGCCCGGACGGAGTCTAGAAGGTGGTCGACCACTGTAGAAACTTGGATGGAGTCCGTCCATCATGGAGAATCCGATCGATACTGGTGGGGGTTTATCCGTCGACAGAACTCGGGAACATTGCGGAGGCTTGGCCGCCGGAGAGGTTCGAAAAGATGTCGTCGAAGGTCGGACGTCGGTAGAATCCCTGGAGGGTCACTTCTAACACGAACTTTGGCTGGGGGGTATTTTATACCCAACACCAGTCCCCCTACTTTCGAGTTCGAGTTTTGAATGAAGTACAGAGAAATTTTTACAGTCGAAGTTGCTCCCTTGAATCCTGCGCACGACCGCCCTCGAAAATCCTGGCATTTAATGCACGCGTGTTGGAGTCTTTTTCCAATTAGGGTGATCCGAAGAGTCCTTTCAGAATTTTCGCTGGAGCGTAGTCCCAAGTGTCACACCATAATGGTCCCGCCAGTAGTCAGCCCTACGCCACGATGGGTGGGACATGTGGCAGGCATTGGTTGACCTAGGGATATCCGCCACCATAACCGTGCCAGGCCCCATCGCTTATTTAAATCCCCTCCTTCCCTCTAGGGACTTCATTTCACCTGAGAGTCCAGACGATGCCTTTCTTCTTCCTGAGAGTTTAGCCACCCATCGATGCCCTTTTCGACCCTAAGCATTCTTCGCGCCAATCTTCGCCATCTCCACCGGCTCCCCGCCGCCTTCAGTCTTCCGAGCCCTTTCGAGGAGTTCTCCCACTGGGGCTTCTACCCCGGAGGTCAATCTCGAGAGGATGCTACGGATCAAGAGGAGTAGGTGGGGGGAAACAGTGGCCTGCAAGTTCAGCGGCTGCCGATCTACCACCGAGGGTTCCCACAGCTTCGAAGGGGGCTCGAGGGAGAATTCCTTCAACAACAGGGATTTAATAACGAAACCAGCCGGTGAGCACGTCCTACCCAAGAATTTCGAAGTAGTTGAACAGGACGACATCGGTCAAGGGGGTAGAGTTACCATCATAAGCTGTGGCGGATTTCTTGACGTCGTTGGGGTCGAGGGACCAGAGGCGGTCGGCACTGACGATGGGACAGTAGAACTTGTTGCGGGGGCGGTGGAAGTAGTGCATGCCGACCTCACCGAAGTACCTAGGATGGTGGTTGTCGGGGAGCACATGGTGGTGGTGCATGCCTCCGGTGTCATCGCGGCCTCCGGGGTACTTCCGGTTCTTCCCGATACAGGTCGTCGTTGCCGCTACCGTCGCTGCCGCCGCCCCTTGAATTCTATCCCCCATTTTCCCCCTAGGGTTGGGGTTTCGGCAATGGAGCGGAATGAGGCGGGGGGCGAGAGTCGGTGGATTCATCACACGCACTGGAAAATACTGCTAAGAAGGATGGAACCGGAAGGAGAAGTCGAAAGCTTGAAGCAGTCTCTAATGTATTCTTTTCAAGTCTCGTAGTAATGTTCTTTTTTTCTCGATCCTCAGGGCTTTGTAACGTACACCTTGTTAATCGAAAATGAAAAGGAGATTTCTGTTACCTTGTCCGTACTTTCCATCAAATTATCACCTGCCAAACTTCTTTCATTCACTATTGTTATTGTTGTATTCCCCCTTTCTTTTTTTGTTCGATGCTGATGTTGTCTGGAGGTTCCTGGTCGTCGCCACATCAGCTTGCTTTTCTTGTCATCTTTCTTCTTCAACCTCAAGGGCTCTGTAATGCATACTTAGTTAATGACATGAGAAGGAAATTTTTCGTTACCTCTTTTACTCACGTGTTGAATTATCGTTTGCCGAGCTTCTTTCGACTTTTGTCTTGCTTGATATCGATGTCGTTCGAAGGTACCCGATTGCTGTCGCATTAACCCATCCTTTTGTTTATGGCCACAGATTTGTCCGGGACCATTCGAGTTTGATGCCTCCTTTCAGAGTTCGAGCTCAAAGGTCTGAGCTTCTCATCGCCCCAAGGAAGCCGTCTTATCCTTGGCCTGTGTTGAGAGCTCTCTTGGAGACCGAAGATTTTGATAAGAATCTCAATCCTCGCTGAGACGAGGCTCACTGTATCTTTGATGTAATTTGTTTTCCATTTGTCGCTGATGCAATTCGTCGCTTTCTTTTTTAACCCCCCTCCCCTTTTTCTTTTTCTTTTCTCAAGTGAGGGTTTTTCCTCTGCTCTTAGTGGGGTCGCGGGAGTGCGGAGGGGCCGCTGAGAAGGTTCCCTTTTTCTTATCTAGTTTTGAATGACCAGACCTTAATTGGTGTCAGGATGAGGTCCTTCCCCTATTTCTGATGTAATCGATTTCAGCTCAAGATAGGACGAGATTCTCCTTCTGTTCCTAATTGGGCTGCGGGGGCACATATGGGCGTTGCAGGACCTCTCCCCCCATCTGGTCTAAGGGTAACCGGGCCTTCACCTTTGCTCATGTTAGGGCGAGGTTCTCCTCCTGTCCCTAACAGGACTGTGGGGGCACATATGGGCATTGAAGGGTCTCTCCCCCCATCCGATCTAAGGGTAACCGGGCTTTCGACTTTGCTCCTGTTAGTGTGAGGTTCTCCTCCTGTCCCTAACAGGGCTGTGGGGGCACATATGGGCGTTGCAGAGCCTCTCCCCCCATCCAGTCTAAGGGTAACCGAGCCTTTGGCTTTGCTCAGGTTAGGGCGAGGTTATCCTCCTATCTCTAACAGGGCTGTGGGGGCACATATGGGTGTTGCAGGGCCTCTCCCCCCATCCGGTCTAAGTATAACCGGGCCTTCGACTTTGCTCCTGCTAGGGCGAGGTTCTCCTCCTGTCCTTAACAGGGCTGTGGGGGCACATATGGGCGTTGCAGGGTCTCTACTCCCATCCGGTCTAAGTGTAACCGGGCCCTCGACTTTGCTCCTGTTAGGGCGAGGTTCTTCTCCTATCCCTAACAGGGCTGTGGGGGCACATATGGGCATTGCAGGGCCTCTCCCCCCATCCGGTCTAAGGAGGATCGGGCCTTCGATTGTGTCGAGATGAGGTTCTCCTCCTGCTCCCGACATGGTTTGTTTCGATTATCCTATCGATATAGGCTCGTGCCAAGAGAGAAGACATGTGGATATAAAATTTTTATTTAAAGTCAAGCCATCAGTAATATATTCATAAATTTTTCGAGCTCCATGGTCACTGGAGGTCTGCTCCTCCGAGCTCCTTGAGGTAGTAAGTTTCGGGCCGGACTACCTCCTTGACTTCGTACGGGCCTTCCCAATTTGGGGCAAGCTTCCCTCGATCCTGAGGTTGCGAGACAGTGGCTCGTCGAAGCACCAGGTCTCCTACTCTAAAGACTTTGTTTTTGACTCGGGAGTTGTAATAGCGGACGACTTTATGTCTGTAGGCTGCCATCCGAACTTGAGCTACCTCCCACTTTTCTTCTAACAAGTCGAGGTTGGCTTTAAGACCTTGCGAATTGTGATGTTCGTTGAATGCCACGACTCGTGTCGATGGGAGTTTGAGCTCAATTGGGATAACAGCCTCTGTTCTGATGGCTAGAGCGAAGGGGGTTTCCCCCGTGGGCAATCTTTGGGTAGTTCGGTACGCCCACAACACGTGATAAAGTTTGTCTGCCCAAGTTCCCTTCACTTTTTTGAACCTTGTCTTGATTCCTTGCAGCAGAGTTCTATTGGTCACTTTGGCTTCACCGTTGGCCTGAGGATGGGCTACGGATGTGAAGTTGTGGGAGATGTTTAGGTCTTCACAAAATTTGATGAATCTCGCTCCGATAAATTGTCACCCATTATCAGTAATTAGGGTTCTCGACAGGCCGAACCTGCAAACGATGGACTTCCAGATGAAGTCTTGCACTTTAGCTTCTGTGATTTTCGCCAGCAGTTCGGCTTCAACCCACTTGGTGAAATAGTCAATTGCTACCAGGAGGAACTTCATCTGCCCCGATGCCATGGGAAAGGGTCCAAGGATATCCATTCCCCATTGCACAAACGGCCTTGGGGTGCTCAAGGGTGTAAGCTCGGAGGCAGGCTATCTCTGGATGTTGGCATATCTCTGACATCGGTCACACTTTCTGACTTATTCAATGGAGTCACGATACATTGTCGGCCAGTAATACCCTTGGCGGAGCAACTTGTGGGATAAGGATCTAGCCCCCAGATGACTTCTGCAGATTCCTTCGTGCACCTCCCACAAGGCGTAATCAGCTTCCGAAGGCCGGAGACATTTTAAAAGGGGCAAAGAGTATGATCTCTTGTACAACTTGTCCTCATAAAGGATGTATCGGGAGGCTTGATTTCTGAGCTTCCCAGCCTTTTTTGCATCATGAGGGAGAACCCCGTCTTTGAGATATGCCACCAGTGGGTCGATCCAATTGGGTTCATGGCCAATTTTCATCACGGGCTGCAATTCTTTCGTACTTGGGCACTTCAGAACTTCAAAGAGAATACCCTTGGGCAATTCAGCCGGAGCCAGCATAGCCAACATGGAGAGAAGATCGGCCTTGATATTTTTTGTTCTTGGAATCTGCCTGATGTTGAAGCTACTAAAGGTGAGGATGAGCTCCTTTACCTTTTCAAGATATTTAGCCATGCTATCCTCCCGTGCTTCGTAGTTTTTGCTGACTTGTCCCACTATCAATTGGGAGTCACTATAAACTTGAAGCTGATCTACTCCCAATTCTTTGGTGATCCTCAACCCTGCGATCAGAGCTTCGTATTCTGCTCCATTGTTCGTTGCGGGAAATTCGAAGCGCAGCACGTACTCCGTGACGATCCCCTTCGGACTGATCAAAATTAGGCCCGTGCCTGCACCCGACATGTTGGAGGATCCATCCACATAGAGGGCCCAAAAGCAATCAGGGGGGTCTGTTTCTTCTTTAGAGGAGTTCAGTCGGGACTTCAGGCCGTCAACTTCACCTTATTCAGGTTCGGCCTCCTCGAGATAGTGCATTCTACTATAAAATCTGCCAATATCTAGGCTTTTACTGTCGGTCTAGGTTGATAGTTGATGTCGAATTCTGTGAGCTCGATCGCCCATTTCGTTATCCTCCCGGAAGCATCCATCTGGTAAAGAATCGCCTTAATCGGCTGGTCGGTGAGCAACATCACGGTGTGCCCTTGAAAGTAAGGTCGGAGCCTCCGGGCTGCAATCAACAGGGTGTAAGTTAGTTTCTCTAATTTAGTATACCTGGTTTCGGCGTCTCTCAACGCGTGACTGATGTAGTAGATCGACCATTGAATTTTTGCTTCTTCCTTGACAAGAACTGCTGCGAGGCCCATAGGGGAGACCGCCAGGTACAAAAGCAACTCCTCCCTAGGCTCGGGCTTCGCCAATAGCAGAGGCGAGCCGAGGTAGCTCCTTAATTCGTCGAATGCCTGTTGACACTCAGTGGTCCAACAGAAGTTCTTCGATCGCTTGAGGGTTTGGAAGAAGGGTAAGCACCATTCGGTCGACCTCACAATGAAGCGATTCAGGGCTGCCACCCTCCTTGTAAGGCGCTGAACCTCTTTTATCGATTTTCAGGTGGCCATCTCCTGGATGGCATGAATTTTCTCCGGATTATCTTCAATCTCGCACCCCGATACAATGAAGCCCAGGAACTTTCCCGAGGTCACTCCGAAAGCACACTTAGTCGGGTTCAGCTTCATCTTATATTTTTAGAGGGCGCCGAAGGTCTCCTCGAGGTCGGCGACGTGGTTCGTTGAAGATTTGCTTTTCATGAGCATGTCGTCCACGTAGACCTCCATGTTGCGGTCAATCTGCTCCTTGAAGATTTTATTCACCAGCCGCTGATAGGTCGCACCTGCATTTTTGAGGCCGAAAGGTATGACCCTGTAACAGTAAAGACCACGGTTAGTAATGAAAGCAGTCTTTTCTTCATCTTCTGGCACCATTCTGATTTGATTATAGCCAGAGAATGCATCCATAAAGGTGAAAAGCTCATGGCCCGAGGTTGCATCCACCAGTTGATCAATTCTGGGCAGAGGGTAGCTGTCCTTTGGGCAGGCTTTATTCAGCTTTTTGAAGTCTATACACATCCTCCACTTGCCATTTGCCTTTTTGACTAGGACAATGTTGGAAATCCAGTCAGCATAATTGACCTCTCTAATGAATCCGACTTTCAGCTTCCTCAGCTATCGCTTTTTGCCTTTCCGGTGCATGACCTCAAATTTTTTCTTTCGTCGATCGATGCTTTGGATCAACGGCCAGACGATGTTCTATGACCTCTACGTCGATCCTCGGCATGTCCGTTGGAACCCAAGTGAAAACATCTGCATTCTTTCATAGGAAATCAATGAGCTGCGTCCGCACCTCTTCCCCCAGGTTGGAGCCGATCTTCACCACATGCTCTATATTCCCATCATCCAAAGGGATTGAAACCAGATCTTTGATTGGCCCACCCCTTTCCTCAGCAAGATCGTCACGGGCATCCAATCCATCGATCGGACAGAGGTCAGATTGGTCACTTCTTTGCAAGGCTATGCTGTAGCAGTGTCTGGCCAGGGCTTGATCTCCCTTGACTTCTTCGACCCCCTGGTTAGTAGAAAATTTTAATTTCAGATGGTAGGTCGACACCATAGCCCAGATGGCATTGAGGCCAGGTCGGTCGAGGATTGCGTTGTAGGCTGATGGTGCCTTCACCACCAGGAAATCCACCAAAGCCCTGGATTGTCTTGGATATCAACCCGCAGCTACAGTCAAAGTTATTACCCCCTCCACTATGATAGCATCGCCGATAAACCCTACTAGAGGGGAGCTAATCGGCCCCAAATGACTGTCAAGGATGGACATTTTTTAGAAGGCATCGTAGAACAAAATGTCGGCCAAACTTTTATTGTCGACAAGAATGCGGCGCACATCATAATTAGCTATATTTAAAGAAACTACAACCGCATCGTTGTGGGGGAATTGAACTCCCCGAGCATCTTCCTCAGTAAAGGTTATGGATTTCTCAATCTTTTGTCACTTGGAAGGTCCGGCAAATACACCGGTTGTTCTTTGTCGGGATTCTCTTGAGATGGTGTTGGTGAAATCGGTCGGAGGCCGATCATCGGACTGCTCCATGCCGACTGCTGTCACCAGAGGAAGAGGAGCCTGGGAAATCGGAGATGGGGCCGGGGCTTGCGGAGCTTGCTGAGATCTGGCCGCGGAGGTCGTTGGCTGCCTGGAGGATGCCCTTCGGGGAGGCATCAGGTGGAGATCAGGCAGGAAATCGGAGGAGAAGAAGTCGGAGAAGATGACCGGCAGCGGTCCCGTTGAGCGCTCCTTTAAGAACAAGGGTACTGTGAAGACACACATGCCCTTCCTCTAGCACCAATTCTGTTGGTGCAAAAATCTGCCAGCATCGGAGAAGTAGGAGTCGAGGGAGTCACGATCGCCGCAGGGACCTGCAAAGAAAGTCTAAACCGGAGTTGGGGGTGCTTCGGCAAGATCCTCCGACGCTCAAGTCAGTTCTCTGCTTCAATAAGAATGGAGTGCTCGAACGAAAATTTTAGTAGAGTTTCAATATAGAAATTAGAGCTTAGAGAATAACGTATCTGGGATCCCCTTTTTATAGGCAGAGGGTGCAACAGACTGATAGCGACGTTTGTAACTGCCCAGTAGTGGACCGTTCAGGGTCAGGAGGAGTTTGTTATGAAGAGTAGTGGAGTGGAGTCGTGGCTATCACCGTGGCCTGCCACGTGGAGCCTGTTGCGGGGAGTGGAGCAGTGTCCGTTGTTGCGATTTGCCAGAGAGTGGTGGAGCCGTGCGGAATTCATCACAGAAAGTGGAGCAGAGTCGTGGCCATTACTGTGGCCTGTCAGGGAGTCCAGGCCTATCGGTTGAAGCTTGGTTGAGGTGTCTGACGGAGAGAGGTAGCTATCCATCTGAGAGGAGCTCGGATGTTGCTGGCGAGCCTTCTACCGTTGGGTGCCTTGGGCGTTAATACTGCAGGCAAGTGCCATCTACTGTAGGAGCTTGGACAGAGGCTTTCCATAGATGAAGTTCGGTTTCATGCAGAATTCGGTAGAGGGTCGACCGACAGTGGATGTCGGATGGCACTGGAGAGGTTCATCCGCTGGAGGGGTCCGGCTGCTGGAGTCCATGTGTCATAGGAGTTCGTCCGAAATTTGTCTGCTACAGAAGTTCGATCGGAGTCCGATCTCCATAGAAGCCCGGATGGGGATCATTTGTCGAGGAAGCTCGGTCGAAGCCTACCTGCAATAGAAATCCAGAAGGATTTCATCCACAATAAAATCTCGGGTGAAGGCTTACAGTGGAAGTCCGATGCAGACCGCTCGTAGTAAAAATTTAAAGTAGACCACTTGTAGCAGAAGCTCGGAGTTTGACCCTTGTAGGAGTTCGGATGAGGTCTACCTGCAATAGGAGTTCAGGGCAGAAGTTCGGCTCCCGTAGGAGCTCGGACGGAGTCTACCTTCAGTCAGAATTTGGGGATGAAGTCCGGCTCCCGTAGGAGCTCAGACGAAGTCTACCTGTAGTCGGAGTTCGGGGAAGAAGTCTGACTCCCATAGGAGCCCGGACGAAGGCTACCTAAAGCCAGAGTTCGGGGAAGAAGTCCGGCTCCCGTCAGAGCTCGAACGAAGTCTACCTGTTCGGGGAAGAAGTCCGACTCCCGTAGGAGCTCGGATGAAGTCTACCTACAGTCAGAGTTCGAGGAAGAAGTCCGGCTCCCGTTGGGACCCAGATGAAGGCTACCTGCAGTCGGAGTTCGGGGAAGAAGTTCGGCTCCCGTAGGAGCTCGGATGAAGTCTACCTGCAGTTGGAGTTCGGGGAAGAAGTCTGACTCCCGTAGGAGCCCGGACGGAGTCTAGAAGGTGGTCGACCACTGTAGAAACTTGGATGGAGTCCGTCCGTCGTGGAGAATCCGGTCGACACTGGTGGGGGTTTATCCGTCGGCAGAACTCGAGAACATTATGGAGGCTCGGCCGTCGGAGAGGTTTGGAAAGATGTCGTCGAAGGTCGGACGTCGGTAGAATCCCTGGAGGGTCACTCCTAACACAAACTTCGGTTGGGGGGTATTTTATACCCAACAAGCTCCTTTAATGAGCAAATAAAATTTTAAATACACTTTACACAATAAGGAAGAAGCTTTTCTAATTTTTCTTAAGGTTATTGAAGATTTGAATGAGTTCATGAGGGGTTGGTGAACTTAAAATGAATGCTTCTTTTGCTTAAAGAGAGCTTTTTGCTTAAGGCTGAAATGAATGCTTGAAAATCCTATGCTTTTTCCTCCTTCAAGTCCCTTTTATATCTTCAATGGATGCTAGAGAGTGATCTGGGCAGGATTAGAGCCGTTGGAGTGCATTAAATAAGCATTAAATATGGCCAAAATGAGCTGAAAAATTAGTCATTACAGAGATTTTTCATTGCAGGGGTCGGCTCATTAGGTCAACCTCTGCATAGGGATCGACTCATAGGGTCGATCTCTGTGGTGCAGAACAGAAAGTCACTGTTCTATATCTTTGGCTTGCATAGCAATAGAGATCGACTCATAGGGTCATCCCCTTTGGGTGTGCTAGTCAAAAATAGCATGCCATTCAGCCCTTTTGATAGGGATCGACCCTAGGGGCCGATCATTTTCTTTAAACTTGATTTTTCCTCAAAATATACATCAAAAAAATATGAAATTACCTCCAATATATCACAAATCTTCTGTTCTTGCTCTTGAGGCTTTCGAATTAGAACTTGATAAAATTATGATTTGACTCCTGAAGTACAATAAATCTTTTTTCAAGTCAAAATCATTAGTAACCCCCTCAAATAATTTATAATCATCAAAATCAATTCAAGGAGCAATAAAAACTATATGGACCTATCTCATATGCTGAACTTCAGATTGTGATCAAATCACATACCTATTTTGTAATCTTTTTCTTTAAATCTAGATTTAAAAGAGAAGAGGTTCTCTTTTAGCCATATATATATTAAGTCTCTATGAGTATCCACTCGAGGTCAGTCTGGAATGGCCCTCTTTAATCTGAGTTTTTTTCTTTAAAAATTCAGCCTACTAAATCTGAATGAAGCTAGGATCGTGATCAAAGCTTGATCTCTTTTCTTGATCTTCTTCTGCTCATCTTCTCTAAAATTTTTTCCCTTGCAATGTGGTATTGCCAGATGTTACAAAATAGTAAGGAAGAGGCACCCAACAGTCTTTGGGGGTGGGTCTCCTTGTGACATGCATCTCAAGAGAAAAGGGGTGTGGGATGCCCAAGGGAAGAGAAAGGGAGAGGAAGAGAGGGCGTGGGACTTCTCTTTGGCATGTGAGGTTGCTGGTTTGGATGCTCTAGGGATCTTAGGAGAGGTCTCTTTAAATAGGCACAAGGATTGAATCATATTCAATCACATAATACAAATCCTACTTGCATTAGATTTCCTATAAACTTAAGTTATCCAATTTACTTTAGGAGACCCTTTAGGTACCAATAATTGGAACCCTTGCCCCTATAATTAAATACCTCAAAATACACCTAAGAGATGCCCCATAGGAGAACTAAAGGCTCTCTAATCAATAGACACGCCCAACTTGATCAAATCATGGTGGCATCCAAGAATAACTATCAAGGTGATTAATTAGGGACTTGCACTCTTAATTTATATGATCCATAACCTTAGACACCCAATAATTGAAGTCTCATGAATCTTATTCATGTAGGTTATTAGTAGATAATTAAGTTAGAATTATCTTATCAAATAAAAAATTATAATGAAAAGAGAAATTGGGTCTAACCATATGCAAGCAAGATTACCATGAACCTAATGGGTTTCTCTAAACTCAATTGACACTTTATAAGCTCAATTGCTTATTTTAAGCTTAATCCCTTTGTTGTATGACCCCATAGGTTCAATTCTATCTGGTAGTAAGATATACAATGATCTTTATTAAAGTATCATTGAAACTCTTTTCAATGGGTCGAAACAATCCATTCTAACTCAGTAAGGATTGTCGATCTGAAACAATCCTAGTGAGCTCTCACAATCTACCAGTGACATCTAGCAGTATGTAGTGGCAACCCAGTAAAACTACAATGAACCTCTAGGTATAGTTAATGTGTGATTCAATCTCTCTATCATGAGTCCCGACTAAATGGCAAGTCATGGATAAATCATCAAACCTCAATATTAGTCATATGATAAATTTGATTAGCTCAAGTCCAATTGTAACTTCTATAGAAATTCTTTTCTATCAATCACACTGTTGTGGCCACAGACTCATAGACTTAGCCTTTCAAATCTCATAGGACTACTCCTCTCTATCAAAGTCGATAGATCCTATCTTGATGCGCACCTCACTCCTACAGTGGACCAACTGTCGCCAACATCCACTACAAGGGCTCATTGAGATCCATATTTATGTATCATTAAACTCCAGTAGCCTCGCTATAAGTAGCAGTACCATCTCAAGTCAAAGGACCAGTTACGCAACTACAATATCGAGACAATCACTGACGATCGAATAGAAATCCAAATGATCTCTCATATGGTCACACTCAGTACTAGTTATTCTCTAATAACTATCCATACTCATCATCCTGTGTCTCTACACAGTAGATTAGAGACTTATCTATCTCAAAGGAAGTAATTTATGCATCAATCTATCCAGATCTATCACCATCCTCATGATGATCCGATGACTTAGAGTATTTAAAAATTAAATACATATCTCTAATTCTCAACACTTAGAGAATATATATCGAAACTAATTTCATGGACGATTCAAGGACACATTATACTTGAATGAAAAAGAACTTATCCTTTTATTGATCATATCAATATATTAAGTATAAAATTATGTCTTAGATTTATTACAATGTATTAGCCATATTGGCTTCTAGGACATACATCTAACATTAAAAACTGATCATCTCTGAAATTGAATCTGAACCTCATGTGTAGTGCTTGCTAGACATAGTCAACTCTTCAATCCCATTTGACCCATAACTTAATTTTCAATCAAGTTAACTTATATGTTCAATCAAGTCAAGTATTTTCAAATTGGACATATAAACATAGACCAATACTTTTCTATGGTGTCTGACTTGTTTGTGTGACTCCATAGGTTCAAACACTAAGCCGATAGCACAGAAATCGATTTCTGTACTAATCGAGATACCATCTAGCAATGATTTTTGACGTTCAGATAGGTTGAATTATCATAAAAGAATATTCTAAAATCTATGCACATGGTTACTGCATAATTCATCATTTTGACCCTGAATACTCTAGGATGGTCCCACCTTAATTATCAATCAAGATTACTTCATCCACATTGTATTTTAATCTTTTAAATCTATCTCATAGATTATCATAGTCAAAATTTTATAAATTGAAATACAGTGATACATCAACTCTAATAATCTGGAGGGGTCAATCTCATCTTGATCTACATACAGACTTTATAAGTACTTGACTGCACCCAGTAGTCTTCCATCATTGTATTAGAAATTCAGATAGTTCGATACTAAAGTACAGTGAGTTACTTGCAAGTCACCATAGTGATCTTAGGTTTGAAGGATACTTATACCTATATGCTTTGCGAGCAGTTCTTGATAGCAGAATGCTCAGCAGGTGAGTCACTTGTTCAGTGACGATGTACTCTTACTTCTCATCTGTATTCCATACCAGTATCACCATACTCTTTGATTAAGAGGACAACCAATCCATATAGCACACAATGACCTCTACTCGATAAACGTCATCATCCTGTAATGATGTATTATTTGGTTACGAATATGTTTAAGAACTATATGATAAATTCTCTCTTTATCATATCACTAACAAAGTTCTAAAGACTTCATCACAATACTAGAGTTCAAGAAAGATATAACTTTGTTATGCAAAATATTAGAATATTTTTTATTCATTAATCAATAAGTCATATATAAAGATGAACTCAATCATCACATGATTGATTTTATGATATAATTTTCAACAACTTCCATTTGGACTAAAGCTAATCGGAGCAATATTTTATACCCATCTTCTTTTTAAAATCATCAAACTCTTTGATCCTGAGAGCTTTAGTGAAAGAGTCAGCTAGGTTCTCCTTTCTATTGATCTTCTAAAGCTCGACGTCATCTCGATTCATGATGTTAGAAAATATATCCCAACACCAATCGTCAGTCTATTGACAGTTGTGCTAATTGATGTAATTGTATATGAATTAATTAATGAAATATATATTTAGTAATTTTCATCATAAGCTTGTACATCTTCTATATTGAACTTCTATGTTATGATGAAAAGTTCTTAGGACTATTTTAAATCGATAAAGAAAGATTTATCATTTAATCTTTAAATGAGTTTACGATCAAATGATATGCTATTACTGGGACGATAAACATATCAAGTGTAGGTCATTGTGTGCCATATAGATTGGTTATCCTCTTAACTAAGAAGTGTGGAGACACTGGTATAACATATAGGTAAAATATAAGAGTACATTTCATGAATGTGACTAACTTTGGAGCACTCTGTTGTCAAGAGTTATTCTAAAAGGATATGGGTATAAGTGTCCATCCGACCTAAGATCACCACAGTGACTTGCAAGCGACTCACTGTGCTTTGGTGCCAAACTATTTGAATTTTTAATTCAAGATTGAAAAATTTTTGGGTACAGTCAAGTACTTATGAAGTTAGTGCGTGAGTCAAGATGAAATTGATCACTCCAAAGGATTGGAGAAAATACTTTGTATTTTAATTTAGTAAGACCTCGATTAGGGTAGTCCTTGGAGGAGTCATAGAATTTATTAGGTTGAGATACATAATAGATGTACTGTTAAGAGTTGATATTTTAAACTCTAAGTCATCCTAGCATCAAGGGTCAAAGAGATGAATTATATGGTAACTATATCCAAGTAGGTTCTTGAGTATTGTTTTACATACATTCGGCTTATCTGAATGTCGGGTATCATTACTAGATGGTTACTCCGATTGGTACAAAAATTTATTCCTGTGCTACCGGCTTAGGCTTGAACCTATGGGGTCACACATATTAAAAGTTTTTGTCTGATCAAATGGCTAATCTAAAGAATCCCACTGGACTGGAACTCTGGTGAAGAGTCTCATTGGATGGGGACTCTGTTAAAGAGTCCCACTGGATGGGGACTCTAGTGAAGAGTCTCACTGGACTGAGATTCTATCATTAATAAATAATTAATTAGTGATTAGATTACTAATTAACTCTATTTTATTGAGTATTAATATCTAGATCAAGTTTGATTGAATTAGATTCAATCAGGTCAGGTCTGATTAGGTTATGAGATGACCTATCGGTAAGAAAAAAATAATACTGATTTAATCGAATCTATGGCTCAATTAATTCACTGATTTGATTTGATCTATGACTCAATTAATTCATTGATTTGATTAAATTTAATTAAAATTATGGAAGGTCAATTAGATTAGGTTCATCATATTTTATTTGTATATAATTGGATTGGGTTTGATAGAAACTCAATTGGCTAAACCCTAGAGTCCCAGAGGAATGGAACTCTCTTCCTTATGCCTTTCCTTCTCTCCACACTTTATTCCATCACACAAATTGATTTGTGCATTGAAAAATCTATGCCAAAACCCTTCTTATTAGGAATAGAATTTGGTTGGTTTTAAATTGAATTCAAAAGGTCTGAATTTAAACCTAAAACCCTATCCCTATCCTTCCACCCATTGGCTCCTTGTGAAGGCACCTATTATGTGCAACCAAAAGGAAGTGTTCTTGATTATTTTCTATACTCAAAATCTTTTGGTAGATCCCTCTTTAAGTTAGATAAGGGTGAAAGAAATGTTAAAGTTAAATTAAAATTCAAAATAATTTGAATTGCAATAAACTCCAGCCCTTATCCTATCTAATCCCATTTGTGCAACAACCATAAAAAGCCTACATTTTTGTGTGCCAACCACTCTCTGATTTTTACCATGAGATACCAAAGGGAAAGAGAGGCCAAATACCTTTTTGGGGTGTGGGATTTGGACGGGCTTCTATCTTCTTTGGCATGAACAAAGGAGGAGACCGATCTCCTCTCGGGTGAGAGACCTAGAACTATTCTTGAATTTTTGGATGAGGGAAAACTAAAGAGAAGAGTGTCTTTATCTATTTTTCCTCTACCATCCAGCATCATCTTCTAATCCATCTTTGATATCAAAATGATCTGAGATGATCGAAGAAAGAGATCAAATCAGATCCACCATCAGAAGCTGACTGTGTGATGTGTAGGGGTGCCATTGTGACTATGTCCCATGAAGATGAATGCAAAAAAAAAAATTTACTTTTCTGTAAAATCTTAAGATTGTGTATATGATACATTGTATGAAAAGTATTTACATCTAATCCTTACAAATAAAATCTATAATCATGAACATATTTAGAATAATTTTAAAATAATCTATGATTAATTTTATTACTCTTTATATAGAATTATTTTGATCTAAAATTAATGTAATTATTATAGTTTGCCTGTTGAGTCAACTCAGTATTGTTTGGGTCGACTCAGGATCTTGGTTAATCAGCTCAATTTCTATTGAGCTGACTCAATAAAATAGGCTAAAAATTATGATTAATAATTTATCATCAATGAGTCAACTAAGTCTCAAAACTTAATCGATCCATTGTGATGAGTCAGCTCAATCTAGGGGTAAGTCGATTCAAGTTCAGATCTAAATAATTATGCATGAAAATTAATTATAAAAATATTTTATAAAATTTAAAATTATTTTTAAATACTGAATCCCTATCCATAGCCTCAAACTTAATTGAGAATTATGTTGAATATATTAGATTTAGAATTATGAATTAAAAATCTAATATCATTCGCATAAAACACGGGTGATAAATTTTTGGGTTAGCTTGATCAGGTCCTCCTAATTGGGTTAGACCCTAGTATTAGAATCAAAGATTAAATAGACTAAGGAGAGAAATTAGATTAAATTAAAATTTTTTTAGAGCCAATACAATAGTTGTAGTTGGTCGAGTCCATATCTTTGATTAGACCCAAATAGACTTTGATCTTGAGCTCAATGGTCAAACCCAAATCCATAAGTTGATTCAATTGAAACTAATTAACTAGTTGATGTCTAAGATAAGTTTGACAATCTTGATCGATAATTTTTAATTGGGAGCTACTCACATAGACTGAGTCTATGATGAATTAATGGCATATCTCTCCCATCGATCTCACTTACCTAGCCAACATGGTGAATCAAGTTTTGATCAGATCACTTAATAATTAGGGTTGACCCATGCTTACTAAAAAAATAGTTTGACTGATTTAGGTGCCCCTAGTTTGACTTATCTTTATCCTCGACATGATTTGGTGAAGTCAGTGGGAGGATTGATGACTTGTTAGTTGGACCGACTTGTTTCTAGTCTACCCTGTCTGACTTGGTAAAGTCAGTGGGAAGATTAAGATTAGCTGATCTGTTCATTTAATTCTATTAAATTATGTTAATCAAATTTTTTAAATTATTAGGTCCATAAAATGAACTAGTTATGGTGATAACTAGATCATAACTGTTGGATGTATGCCCTAGAAGCCAATCTTGGCTGACACATATTATATTTCTAGGATATATTTTTATACTTTAGGGGTATTTATATTACTATTCATATTTTATGTGTCCATGAATCATCCAAGAGATTAATGATGTGCAAATCTTAAAATTTGTAAATAAAACTGCAAGCGCACAGTGTGTAGAGTAGCACGACCAGCGAGTACGGGTCGATCCCACAGAGACTTAGTTTAAAAATAATTTTTAAATCTATGCTCAAGCGAGCTTTAACGAAAATCAAAAGTCGAAAGTTGTTTGCTAAAGACAATAAGACTAAGGATCTAGGATTTTTGAATCCACTAGATCTAGATTAGGGAATTCTACCTAGAATTTTTCTTATTGATCCTAACGACTACTCCTCTTGTCTTTCCCAAGCATAGATTATGAAGGGACTAAGGCTCAATGATAACCCATCAAGATTCTTTACAGGGGAGTAGTAACTAAGATCCCTTAGGGTTTTCGCCTCCTATGCACTGAATCAAGTATGAACTATGAAGGGACTCTGACCCAACTGTAGTTCATCAAAAATTCTTGACAAAAGAGGAAGAAAAAGAAATCCTAAGAAAAAGAAAGAACCCTATGTAAAACCCCTACTCATGATCTAGCTTCATCGCAAACCCTAGAAGGGATGCTTAGCTAGACATGATCTAAATCTACTTGCAAAATTTAAATGCAGAAAAATAAACTATCCTTATTTCATAAATTAAACTATCCTAATTGCATAAAATTAATTTGCATAAATTAAACTCTCCTAATTGCAAGAAAAATAAATTGCATAATGTAAAGAGATAAAATTGCATAAAAATAAGATTTTATAAAAAAAATTTATTACAAAAATCTCAAAGCTCGAGGCTTGAGAAGAAAGCTAAAAACCCCACTATCTAGGATTACAAGCTTGATCGAAAGGCAAGAATCCCCCTAACACAAGGGCCTTTGGGGGCTTTTTATAGGCATTTAGGGGTTATAAGGTTTTCAAAACTTTAGATGTGGGACTAAGAGGTTTTAGAGGGCTGTTCGGGGGGTTTAGGGGCTCAAATCTCGCTCAAAAAGCACTTAAATCCATCAAGAAACCCTAAAAATTATTTCAGCCATCCTATCTTCATCTAAAGGATCCAATTCACCTAATAAATCAAGCCGAAAATGATTCTGGGCCATCAGATCACGATCTGGGTGAAGCGCTGCCGTTGGATCGCACTGCAGAAGGATCCCTTGTTGTCTTAGTGTTTATTGATTCTTGCAATTGCCTTGATTACAGTTGGATCTTGACCGGCTGTGATGGTGGCCGTCCGATGGCGCAAAAAATGTGGAGCGTTGGATCTTGATCAGAGAAGATCGGACCATCGAGTGATGTGAAGTTATCAGGTTGCCCTTCGGACCTTCTTCTCTCTCTTCATGAGCCCTGGACCGCGCGCGTGGATCGGGCTCGCGATGCGTTGCAGTGAGCCGAGACTCGCTGATTGGCTATTTTATGGTGCACCGATGGGTCCATGGTCCAGGCGCCTGTTGCTGTGGACCAGGCAGCTAATTAGATCACCAAATCAGTTGATTTTTGATCAATTTTGACCTGATTTGACTTGGGTTTGACCCAATTGAGTCTTCTTTCTTCATTCTTCAATTTCTGGGTCAATTTAACTCCATTTTGCATAAAATTTATGCCGTTGGAATCTTCTTTCCTTGTTCTTTCTATTGATGATCTCTTCTTTTGCAAAATATAATAACAAGTATCAATTTTCTAATAAAGTTAGATAATTTAGATATTAATTGATACTTTTTATATCAATTTGTGACATAAATCACACCCCCCAACTTAATCATTGCTAGTCCCTTAGCAATGTACCAAAATAAGATCATATTCTAAAAAGATCCTTCCTTTGCAAATTAATTTAAGATCAAAATTCAAGAAGTTTTCTAGTATTACTAAGTAATGAGCTTCGAATTAGAATCGGTAGTCAGTCTACTTAGGAGCTTTCTTAGAGTACACTTAAAGTTTTATAGCACTTGTGTGAGTGATAATTAACATAGTATTTCAGTATTAACTTGTACAGGCCAATTATATCATTTTTCATAACTTAGTTCGATTAATTTTCTATACACCCCAGATTAAACAAAGAACTAAGGTAGCTTTCACACTATTTTTTTTTTTTTTTTTTTTTTTGCTGAGCATCCTGACCTTCCCACCACCGTTTGATGCGAATCTCAACACTTGACTTAGGTGAAGAGACCTGGTTACTAGGCTTAGGGCAATCCACATTTACTCTGTGTTTTGCATTTTATTTCAGGCAGGTAGCTCTTTCCTTAAATTCAAATTTCTTCAATTGGGGTGTAGAGAAAATTATCTAATTTAAATAATACTCAAATCCTTAATTGGCCTTACAATTAACACCTACTTTACCTTGTTAGTGTGCATGTGCAATTGGAAGTGCTAATAGTCTTTAAATGACCTAGGCCACCAAGAGTCTAACCAGCTAATCTTCTCCATGACTCACTACATTTATTAGCAAATACTTTCTAACTTTCTCTTATTTCTTTTCTAGATTAATTTATTTCAATTTTTTTTTTAATATATTAAATGCAAGAAATAACTCAGTGGAAGGAAAAGAAAATGATAACACCTGATTTTGTTCAAGCTCTCCCCCCAACTTGACCGACATTGTCCCCAATGGAGTTTATCTAATTTATTTGTCTTAAGCAAACTAAAAACAAAGAAAGCATTAGAAATTAAATAAGCTGGGTTGCCTCCCAGAAGTGCTAAATTTTATGTCTTCAGTCAGACCAAACCTCGAAGCAATTTAATCAGAATAAGTTGGTTCATAAAGAACCATGGCATCTTCAACAGTCTCGATAGGTAATTCCAAGAATGATTTTAATCGTTGATCATTAACTTTAAAGATAACACCATTACTTGGGTTTTCTATCTCAACAGCTCCATGTGAAAAGACTTTTTTTACTAAAAATGGGCCTGTCCATCTAGACCTAAGCTTTCCTGGAAATAGATGTAATTTAGAGTTATATAAGAGAACCTTTTGTCCGATATTGAAAGTTTTTCTCATAATTGATTGATCATGAAATGCTTTGGTTCATTCCTTGTATATCCTTGCATTTTCATAGGCTTCATTTCTAAGTTCTTCTAATTCATTCAACTGAAGCTTCCTATGGTTTCCAGCGTCGTTCAAATTTGTATTTAGTTGTTTGATGGCCCACATGGCTTTGTGTTCTATCTCAATAGGCAAGTGACATGGTTTACCAAACACAATCCTATAAGGAGACATTCCTAGATTGGTCTTGAAAGTGGTTCGGTATGCCCAAAGTGCATCAATTAATTTCAAAGACCAATCCTTTCTATTGGCACTAACAGTTTTTTTCAGGATCTGTTTGATTTGTCGGTTTGATACTTCAACTTGCCCACTAGTTTGAGGATGATATGGTGTGGCCAATTTGTGGGTGACATTATACTTTTTCATCAATGTTGCAAAAGGTCGGTTACAAAAATGGGTTCCCCGATCACTAATGATTGCCCTAGGAATACCGAAACGGGAGAGAATATTTTCTTTAAGAAACTTAATGACCATTTTGCTATCGGGTGTTCTACATGCAATTGTTTCTACCCATTTTGAAACATAATCAACTACTACTAGAATATATTCATTTCCAAAGAAATTTGGAAATGGTCCCATGAAATCGATCCCCCAAACATCAAAAACTTCAACTACCAAGATTGGGTTGAGTGGCATCATGTGTCGCTTGGTGATTCGACCTATTTTCTGACATTGAGCATAACTTTTACAATATTCATGAGCATCCTTAAACAAATTGGGCCAATAAAAATCACATTGGAGAACCTTAGCAGCAGTTTTCTTAGACGCGAAGTGACCCCCACATGCTTGATCATGACAAAAAGATAAAATATTCATGACTTCGTTATCTGGGATACACCTTCTAATAATTTGATCAAGACATTGTTTAAAAAGATAAGGATCATCCCAAATGAAATACTTCACTTGGGCAAAGAATTTATATTTATCCTGCTTAGTCCAATGAGAAGGTATCTTACCTATGGCTAAATAATTTACAATATCAGCAAACCAAGGTTCAGTAGACACAGACATGAGTTGCTCATCTGGGAAAGATTCATTGATGGGTGGTTCACTAAATGGTGCGACTGAAATTCGGGATAAATGATCTGCTACAACATTCTCAGTGCCTTTCTTGTCCCTAATTTCTATGTCAAATTCTTGAAGGAGCAAAATCCATCTGATTAAGCGTGCCTTGGCATCCTTCTTTGCTAGGAGATGTCTAATGGCTGAGTGATCGGTGTAAACAATGGTGTGGGTCCTAACGAAATAAGATCTAAATTTCTCTAAAGCAAAGACAACGGTAAGGAACTTCTTTTCAGTTGTGGTGTAGTTAAGCTGCGCATCATTTAAGGTTTTACTTGCATAATATATCACTCTAGGCAGCTTATTTATTCGTTGACCTAAGATTGCACCCACAACATGATCGGACACATCACACATTAATTCAAATGGTTCAGACCAGACAGGAGGATGAATGATTGGAGCTGATACAAGTGCTTTTTTTAGAAATTCAAAAGATTCCAAGCACTCATGAGTAAATTCAAATTTGATATCCTTTGCCAAAAGATTAGTCAGTGGACGTGCTACTTTGCTAAAGTTGGCAATAAACCTTCTATAGAATCCAGCATGATCTAAAAATGAACGTATTTCTTTCACAGATTTAGGTGGTGGAAGACTTGCAATTAGATCTATTTTGGCCTTGTCCACTTCAATCCCCTTTTTAGAAATGACATGGCTAAAAACTATTCCCTGTTTGACCATAAACTGACATTTTTCCCAGTTGAGAACTAAGTGCTTCTCCTTACATCGTTCTAGAACTAATTGCAGGTGATTCAGACACTCAGAGAAGGTTAGGCCAAAAACAGAAAAGTCATCCATAAAAATTTCTAGAAATCATTCTATCATATTTGAAAATATGCTGATCATGCATCTTTGGAAGGTTGCCGGTGTATTACATAGTCCAAAGGGCATTCGTCTATAGGCAAAAGTACCAAATGGACTGGTGAATGTAGTCTTTTCTTGATCTTCAGCGGCTATGGGGATTTGGTTGTAACCGGAGTATCCATCAAGAAATAGTAAAACTCTTGTCCGGCTAGTCTTTCCAACATTTGATCAATAAATGGCAAAGAAAAGTGATCTTTCCTTGTCGCAGCATTCAACTTTTTATAGTCTATACAGACCCTCCATCCCGTTTGGGTCCTAGTTGGGATAAGTTCGTTTGCATCATTTTGGACTACTGTTATCCCAGATTTCTTGGATACTACTTGAACTGGGCTTACCCAAGAGCTATCAGAAATAGGATAAATTATTCCACTATCTAGGAGTTTCAAAATCTCCTTTTTAACTACATCCTTCATAGCTGGATTAAGCCTTCTTTGGGCTTCTCTTGTTGGTTTAGCCTCTTCCTCTAAGTATATTCTATGTTGAACTATAGAAGGACTTATTCCTTTGATATCTGCTATGGTCCAGCCTATTGCTTCTTGATTTGCTTTTAGAACTGACACTAACTCCTCCTCTTGCTTGGGATCTAGGTCTGATGCAATAATTACAGGCAAAGTTTCTTTGGATCCTAGATATGTATACTTGAGATGTTCTGGAAGGGATTTCAGTTCTAAAATGGGTGCTTCCTCTATCGATGGTTTAGTTGATGATTTCACCACCTCAATGATTGGTTCAGTAGGAAATGTCAATTTCTGATTAATCTGATTTTCTTTAAGTATTTCATTAACATCCTCAGACTCATGGATTAACCAGGGGTTAGACTCTAGGTCGACTTCATCATCACTAATGTCAATGGATTCATAAATACCATCTTGGACTACATTGACATCAGCATGAAAAGAGGATTCCTGTTCTAAGTTAAAAACATTAAGCTCAATGGTCATATTCCCAAAGGATAACTTCATTAGACTATTTCGACAATTGATTTCAGCATTGGCCGTAGCTAAGAATGGTCTTCCTAAAATGACAGGTATATGTCCTTTAGGATTCGCAACTGGCTCAGTCTCTAAAACAATAAAATCTATAGGAAAAATAAAATTTTCAACCTTTATCAGAACATCCTCGACCATTCCCTTAGGGATCCTGAGAGATCTATCGGCTAACTGTAATGTGATCCTAGTAGGTTGAAGTTTTTCTAATCCTAGTTGCTCATACACCGAATATGGAAGGATATTCACACTAGCTCCTAGATCTAGCAAGGCTTTTTTTATATTGGTTTCTCCAATAACACAAGAAATTGTTGGAGCTCCAGGGTCCTTATATTTAATTGGCACATGGCTAGATAGGTATGAACTGACACGTGCAGCCAAAAATGCTTTCTTTGGTACATTAGTGGTCCTTTTCCTAGTGCAAAGATCTTTTAAAAATTTGGCATAAGTTGGAACCTGATGGATTATATCTAAAAGAGGAATATTAACTTGGACTTGTTTAAATACCTCTAAAATTTTGTCTAAATGTTCAGATTTATTGGATTTCAGTCTGTTTGGAAAAGAAGCTCTAAGACTTTTAAGTACTGGACTAGGTAAATTTTCAGTTTCTGATGCTTGAGGTTGAAAGGTAGTAGTTTTAGAAGGTGACTCAGCAGATGAGTCCTCTATATCATCAAGTGCAACTACCTTATTATCTATTTGTTTTCCCGATCTTAAGATATGAATGGCATTTACACCATTAACTTGGTTTCCTTGTTGGGGTCGTGGACCATTTTGGTTCTTAGGATTTGGCTCAGGTTGGCTAGGTAACCTACCATGTTCTCGTTCACTAATGGTCGAAGCCAGCTGACTTACTTGTATTTTCAGACGGGCTATAGCTTGGGTGTTATTATTTATGAGTTGACCCGTGGTTTGCATAAAGCTGGTATGTGTCTTCATCATGGCTTTTAGGCTTTTCTCTAAAGAGGTAATTTTCTTGTCATTATCATGGAAGCCTGGCAGGTTGTTCATCACTGGATTGGACCTTAGATTTTGCTGATTGAAATTTGGATTGCCTACATTAGGATTCTGGGACCATGAGAAATTCGGGTGATTCCTCCAACCTGGGTTATATGTGGGTGCATAAGGATTGTTCAATGGTCCTTGATAGGTGGCATTCACCTGTGCATACTCATTCGAGTAGGAACATTCTTCTAAGACATGGTCGGGTGCATTGCACCCTTTACACATGGGTGCAGATATTTGATTTACATTGGCTGGTCTCTGTAATTCTAAGGCTTCCAATCTACATGTTAAGGTTGCAATCTTGGCCTCTGATGCTAGGGTTGGTTGAATTTGATGCATTCCTCCTCTTGAAGGTGTAGCTTTATCAGGTTTCCTAGTTGTTTCCCACTGTAAATTTTTCTCGGCTAGGTCTTCTAAGAATTGCCAAGCTTCAGTAGTTTCTTTATCCATAAATTGGCCTTGGCACATGGACTCTAGCATGGTTCTTGAGTTTGAATCTAACCCCTCATAGATGATCTGGCATAGTCTCCAAGTTTCTATTCCATGGTGTGGGCATTGGGTCAAAAGATTCTTGAAACGATCAAAGTACTTCCAAAATGATTCACCAGCTAGTTGGTAAAATTGATTTATTTCATTCCTAATCCTAGCTATTTTATGATGGGGGAAATACTTTTTCAAAAATATTCTCACAAAGCCCTCTCAGGTAGTGACAGAATGGTTTGGCAGACTATAAAGCCACTTCTTAGCATTATCCTTAAGGGCAAAGTTGATTAATCTAAGTTTGACCTCATCCTCTGTTAATTACAGTTTCATGGTTGCACATACCTCCTCAAATTCTCTAATAAATATATAAGCATCCTCTAATCCTGTGAATTTTGGAAGCATATTTATGATTTGAGGTTTGACTTCAAAATTGTTAGCTGTGGGTTGTGGCAACCTGATACAAGATGGTTGGATGGAGCCAACTGGATAACACAAATCCTTAAGGGTCATGGGTTGGATTGGTTCAGCCATTGGAACAACAGGAATTGACTCAATTCTAACTAGACGATCCGACACTCTTCTCCACACACGAGGTGTACGGTTCTCGATGTTTATATAATTTTTTTTTTATAAAATTTTTATGTATAAGAAAAAGAAAGAAAAGAGAAAAAGTTCTAAAGAAAAGATCCTAAGGAGTCCTAAATCTAAAGAAAAGTAACCAAATTAATTTAAATTTTAATAATTTTTTTTTTATTTTTTCAAATAAGTGAAACAATAAATTAAACTCAATCTATCCTAGGGTTAACCTAAATCTAGACAGCTCCTAACTGTTCCAAGATGACCCTTCAAGCCTTCCAAGTGGAGATTGATCAACTAGTTAGCCAGGTAAGTATAAGAGGTGGGAGGTTCACTCATCGTTGCCTTTCTAGACACCAAACAAGTTGGCCAGGCCAGTAATTGAACCAATTTAACAAACCACCCTTAGGGACTTGCCTAGACACCAACTAATCAAACAACTCAAACTTGGTAGAACTCTTAGGGTTCCTTGTCCTATTGAGCTCGAATTCTTTAAGGTTGACGTCTAATTGATTTTAAGATTAAAGGTCTAGGTAATGCAATATGATGGAGATGGTTTTTGGGCTAAGGAAGGGTAATGAAATCCCCACCTTATCTTGTTAATGGGTTGATGCCCTTAGATTAATTATGAAAATGCAAATGCAAATAAACAAGATGACCAAGAATGTAAAAGATTTTAATTTAGAATTTTTTTTTATTTTGATATTTTACTTCACGATTATGAAATGTCTTTTGTTTTGTTTTATTTTTATATATTATATATATATATATATATATATATATTTTGTGATTAAGTAAATTCAAATGATTAGGTCTAAAAGAAAAGGTAATTAATTAAAAAAAAAAAATTAGAAGCATACCTGAGTTTTCCAGCAATCACCAACTAAATCTAGAAATCTAAAGGAAAAAGAAAGAGAGTTATAAAGCACAAAGAATAAATATTTAAAAATAATTTAAAATGCCAAATCCCCGACAACAGTGCCAAAAACTTGATGTGCAAATCTTAAAATTTGTAAATAAAACCGCAAGCGCATAGTGTACAGAGTAGCACGACCAGCAAGTACGGGGCGATCCCACAGAGACTTGGTTTAAAAATGATTTTCAAATCTATGCTCAAGCGAGCTTTAACGAAAATCGAAAGTTGTTTGCTAAAGACAATAAGACTAAGGATCTAGAGTTTTTGAATCCCCTAGATCTAGATTAGGGAATTCTACCTAGAATTTTTTTTATTGATCCTAATGACTACTCTTGTCTTTCCCAAGCATAGATTATGAAGGGACTAAGGCTCAACGATAACCCATCAAGATTCTTTACAGGGGAGTAGTAACTAAGATCCCTTAGGGTTTTCTCCTCCTATGCACTGAATCAAGCATGAACTATGAAGGGACTCTGACCCAACTGTAGTTCATCAAAAATTCTTGGCAAAAGAGGAAGAAAAAGAAACCTTAAGAAAAAGAAAGAACCCTATGTAAAACCCCTACTCATGATCTAGCTTCATCGCAAATCCTAGAAGGGATACTTAGCTAGACATGATCTAAATCTACTTGCAAAATTTAAATGCAGAAAAATAAACTATCCTAATTTCATAAATTAAACTATCCTAATTGCATAAAATTAATTTGCATAAATTAAACTATCCTAATTGCAAGAAAAATAAATTGCATAATGTAAAGAGATAAAATTGCATAAAAATAAAATTTTATAAAAAAAATTTATTACAAAAACCTCAAAGCTCGAGGCTTGAGAAGAAAGCTAAAAACCCCACTATCTAGGGTTACAAGCTTGATCGGAAGGCAAGAATCCCCCCTAACACAAGGGCCTTTGGGGGCTTTTTATAGGCATTTGGGGGTTATAAGGTTTTCAAAACTTTAGATGTGGGACTAGGAGGTTTTAGAGGGTTGTTCGGGGGGTTTAGGGGCTCAAATCTCGCTCAAAAAGTACTTAAATCCATCAAGAAACCCTAGAAATTGTTTCAGCCATCCGATCTTCATCTAAAGGATCCAATTCATCTAATAAATCAAGTCGAAAATGATTCTAGACCGTCGGATCACGATCTGGGTGAAGCGCTGCCGTTGGATCGCGCTGCAGAAGGATCCCGTGTTGTCCTAGTGTTTATTGATTCTTGCAATTGCCTTGATTACGATTGGATCTTGACTGGCTGCGATGGTGGCCGTCCGATGGCGCAAAAAATATGGAGCGTTGGATCTTGATCAGAGATGATCAGACCATCGAGTGATGTGAAGTTATCAGGTTGCCCTTTGGACCTTCTTCTCTCTCCTCATGAGCCCTGGACCGCGCACATGGATCGGGCTCGCGATGCATTGCGGTGAGCTGAGACACGCTGATTGGCTGGTTTATGGTGCGTCGATGGGTCCATAGTCCAGGCGCCTGTTGCTGTGGACCAAGGGGCTAACCAGATTACCAAATCAGTTGATTTTTGACCAATTTTGACCTGATTTGACTCGGGTTTGACCCAATTGAGTCTTCTTTCTTCATTCTTCAATTTCTGGGTCAATTTAACTCTATTTTGCATAAAATTTACGCTGTTGGAATCCTCTTTCCTTATTCTTTCTATTGATGACCTCTTCTTCTGTAAAATATAATAACAAGTATCAATTTTCTAATAAAGTTAGATAATTTAGATATTAATTGATACTTTTTATGTCAATTTGTGACATAAATCAATTAACAAGATAATGACACATATTCTCAAAAAGTTAAAAATTTGAGACATGTGTCATTGATGGTTAATTTTTAAATTGCTCCTAGTCATAGGACATGGGGATGATGATTGATCCAAATAGACCAGTGCACAGATCGCTTCCTTCGGACAGATAAGTCTCGAGTCTGCAATATAGGGATACTGGAGTGAGAGTGTACATGATTGGTAGAGAACAACTAGTACTGAGGTGACCAACACGAGAAGTTACATGGATGTCTGCTCACTCATTAGTGACTTCTCGATGCTGCAGTTGTATGACTGATCTTTTGACCTGCAGTGCTATAGTTGCTCATAGTGAGATTGCTCGAGTTTGACTATACCTAAACATGGGTCTCAATAAGTCATTGTAGTAGATGTTGACGACAGTTGGTCCACTGTAGGAGTAGGGTGTACACCTAGATGGGATCTATCGATCCTAGCAGAAGGGAGTAGTCCTATGAGATTTAGGAAGCTGAGTCTTTAAGTCTTGACCATAGCAGTGTGATTAATAGAAAATTTTTTTTATGAGAATCACATATGGACTCGAGCTTATTAAATCTATCATATGACTGATGATAAGGTTTGATGATTTATCCATGACCTACCATTTGGTCGGGACTCATGATAGAGAGATTGTATCATACGTTAACTGCACCTAGAGGTTCATCACCTTTTATTCTGCTGGATTGCCACTACAACTACTAGGTGTCACTAATGGATTGCGAGACCCACGAGCATTATCTTGATGATCGATTATCCTTAGTGGACAGAGTTGGAATGATTCCAACTCATTGAAAAGAGTTTCAATGATATTATGATAGGGATCACAATATATCTCACTACCAGACAGAATAGAACCTATAGGATCACATACAAAGAGGCTTTCAACTGATTAAATGGTTAAATTATGATTATGAATCATGATAGAATTTGATTATCAATTTGATTGATGATTAATCCAATGCAAAAGTTGCATTAAGTAACTTGCTAAAGAGTTAGTGAGTTATAGGAGGATGAATTAGCAATTGAATTGCTAATTGGCTCAATTTGATTAAACTATGGGACTTGTATCAAGTCTAATTAAATTTGATTTATTCCTAATTGAATTAGAATTTGGATTTGACTCAATTCGTAATGAGACTAGGATCTAAATAAGAGTATTTGAGTTTTTATTTAGACTAAGAATTCTCATCTTCATGGGAGCACCAAATTCTAATTGGATTAGGATTAATTTGAGTTTGACTCAAGCACCAAGAGAGCATCCAAAAGGATAAGGACTCCTTCTCTAATTAAGTGACATCTAATCTAAATAGTTTGGGCTCTAAATCAGATTTGATTTTTAATCTATTTGGATGTAATTAATTTTTAATATGATTAGAATTGGTTAGAGATTCAATTGGTTTAAATCAGCCATCTAAAGAGGAGTCCCATGATCATGAAACTCTCTCCATCCATGCACCTTAAACCAGCCCCACGTCAACTCAATTTTGGATGCCAATTTTTCCATATCCCCTCTCCTTTTATTAGCATGTAAGAAGCCCTCTTCTTCCCATGAGATTTCTGGGCAAAATTGGAAGGGATGTGGCAGCATAAAATTTCAAGAGTCCATGGTTGATTGGACTCTTATCTTCCTACCCAACTCTATCTCCTTTTGCCTATTTAAACCAAGGAACCTTATGGGATGGTATGGACCTGATATGGATCAGGTTGAGATGCCAAAAACCAGAGGATTGTGCATGGAAAAAAAATAAAGGGAGAGAGCATGGTGTGAATGTCTTGGGTGTGAGGTAGGTGAGGTGATATCTCTTCTTTCTTACCAACTACCAAGGGTTGGTTGTTGGGGCCTCTTCTCTCTCCTTTTGTCCATATTTGGATATGGGTTTTTCTTCCTCTTTTTATCTAAAAGTTAGACAAAATTTTTATATCTCTAGTGTAGAGATTTGGAGTATGAATTTTAGAAAAAAAAAAGAAGAAAGAGTTCTTCTCATGATCTCTAGTGTAGAGATCAATATCCTCCTATTTCTTCTTCTCTAAGAGTATCTTAAGAGAAAAAAAAAATTTTAACTGTCAAGATGTGATCTCTGTAAGGGAGTTAGCACCCTAGTGAGATCAAAAAACTTTTGATTAGATCGAAGTCTCATGTGAATATCCATTAAGGTCGGACGCTTGTGCGGCTTCAAGGGACCTTTAGAAGATATCCATGATCATCAGTTTGTGGTGAAGATCGATCTATGCCAAGGTATGCTCTCTATTTATTTTTTTCTATTTGATTTCTATATCTAAATCCTATCTCACATATGATGATCCTGTTTATAGTTTTAAGATTTGATCTTATACATGCTTAGATTAAATTAGATTTAATCTAAATTTTTAAATTTTTGCTGCATACTTGTTTTAAAAATTTTTACATGCATGAAATCATAAAACTTCAATAGCAGTATTAAAGCCATGTCATATACATAAGATTAGAATTTAGATCTAAAATTTATAGAAAAAAATTTTAGATCTAAAAATTTTTTATGTCGTTCTGACGTAAGGTTGTCCTGACATAACTTATTATGTTGAATGGTTATCCTTGAATGATATTAAAATTTTTAATAAAATAAAATTTTAAATTTGATTTTGTAGCATATATGCGATATATATTTTATTGTTTAGATCTAAAAAGAGTTTCAAGATCTATTTTGATTCATATATATGATATATGAAAGCATGTTTAAGGCTGAAATTTATTTCTATGACCTGAACTTATTCATGTATATGATATATGTATGTATGTATAATCTAAAAATTATTTTGAGATCAAAATATACTCTTCATATAAAGAATTTAGATCTAAAAATTTAGATTTAAGATCTGAATTTAGTATTTGTGCATGAGAGATTGATCATGGGTAGATCAAATTTGGTCATGTAATTGAATTACATCTAGGATTTTTGATTTGATCATATTGGATCTAAATCAATTTAGCAGTTGATCGAATCGAATCAAGTGTTAATTAGGGTGAGGTCAATAGAGCTCAAGATCATATAATTATTATTGATCGAACCAATTGACACCCATATGTAGAATCGATTAACCTTAGGGCCTAGTTCGGCTCTATGGCTCGAATCTAATTCACCTATGCGAACCTATTTGGATCAATTAACCAATTAGTGTCTAAGGCAAGTAATTGAAAAGTGATTATTTAATTAATTTCATTCGTTGATCTAGCTAATTTATTGGTGTCTAAGAAAAGCAATGGGGGGACCCCCACCAATCTCCACTTACCTGGCCAATTTGGTAGATTGAGTCCCAAATATGGTTGCTTGATGGTTTGATTTAGCCCATGCCAATTAGATCAATCATGTCGTGACTGATTAGATGAGACCTAAACTCAAATCTCTTCATAAATATTAAGTCCAATGGTCTTCCACCATTGTAGATGTGCGGACGTACTACCGATGTTGATTGTTCTCCGCTGGTTACAGTGGTTCAGTTGCATCGGGAACATGCAACCACTCTATTAGCAAAGAGTTGCTCTAGGGTAAATATAAAATTAGACCCAATAACTATTAGGTGAGGAACCCAATGATGGCTTTGCATCTGCTTGTGAATGGTGGGTCTGACTTAACTAAGGAGTGTGGGTAATAATTATTAGGTGAAGCCACATGACTTAGAGATCAAGTCGCTACAATATGCTTAGAGAAGCATCTGGGCAAAGAGTTGTTCATGCATCGATGTTCATTTGTGTTATCAATAACTGTTAGATGAGATGCACAATTCAGTAGAATCGCAGCACCCACTAAAAATTCAGTTATCGCGTTAGGATTTTTGTTTCTCTATTCGGAGAGTGTGAGAGATCTGATAAAATAGTAGAAATCTTTTTGCATCTAAAAGTCTCTAAAATAAATTATAAAAAAAATAAGTATAAATATCTAACTAGAATCTTTGCTTTCTGTTGTTTATTGTATCGCTTCCAACCTTCTAGCTTAAATCCTAGATATCAACCGATTAACCGAATCTAATTATACAAACTGGCTCACAAACCTAAGAATCATTTTAATTTTAAAAAATTAAGCAATATTCTCTAGCAGATTATTCTAATGTTAACAGCCTATCCAGCACAAAGTCAACGAGCTATACTTAATGAGTGGATAGACAATGATAATAAAGATAGTGGTTATTTGTTGAAGTCTATGTTAGATGAACTCCAACATATGCATGAGTACTTGTACACTACCAATGATACATTGATTCATCTACAAGTATTGTGAGGTGATTAGAGTCGCACAGCACATGTGATGCATGATGGATAGTCAATCTATGATCATTTTCTAATAATGATCAAGGACATTAAGTAGCTTAAAAGGCTCGACATGACCATGCACAAGGAATTGCTTATGGATTTGATCCTGCAATCCTTGTTTAGTTTATATGGATAGTTTATGGTAAACTACCATATGAATAACCATCTTGGTATCTTATCTGAATTGGTCAAGGTGCTGCTAACTAAGAAACCTTGAAAGAGTTTAGAGATAAATACCTAGAGAGCTAAAAAAATAAAGACACGTCTAGAGTAGGCATGTCAAAATTGCTCAATGCCATCCTTATGATTTCTTCTTCTCCTAGTTGAGTTATAAACTCTAATGATTTTTATATAGAGTTGATGGAAAGATAGAGCCCTGAGAAAGTAACCCTTAAAATTGGCAATAAGGCAAGAGTTGCTCTATGACCATGGGTATCTGTCCTTTGTGATTATTATTTGAATTTAGTTCTTAGAGATAGTCTCTATCATTTGCATGATGATGCATCTGTGAACTGAAGAAAATTTATGGTAGTGCAGTATATGCAATTTTAAAATTTTATGTAGGAAAAATAATAGATTAAATAATTTAATTTTAATCACATGTATAAGATCTAATCTTAGACTATTATATTAAGATCTTTGATATAAAAAATATATATTTTAGATCTAAAAATAAAAATTACATCGATCTCATCGATGCTGAAATTTTAGATCTAACTATTAGATCTACCATAGGAATCAAAATAAGTTAGAGATCGTTACCAAATAAATTTTGATCTTGATCTCTTATACTTTAATGGTTGGAGAAGATGTTTCTTAGATCACTCACAGTCACATGAAGTCATCTGACCTTTATAAAAAAATCCATGCGAAGACTAGTACAGATTAGGGGCTCAGAGATGCTAGTCTGCGAACAACTTCGACAACTGATTTCTTCCTTCTTCTATAAGCACCTTGGACACACCAAAGTGATAGAAAATCTAGAGGAGGAAGAGAAGAGGAGGATAAGAGGCTCTAAAAATAAAAAATTTATAAAAATATTGATTATAGGACGTCCAAGAGAGAGGTGCCCTTTTATAGACTAGGAATTGGGACTTTCTAAGAAAGGGTGCCATGAATCAATGCCAAAACCTCTATTTGACATCCCAAAAAATTCTAAAAAAATTATTAAGATGTGAAAAAAAAGTTTAGAATCTGACACACTAAAGGATTCTTTCAAAAAAAAAAAATATATGGCTCCAATAATACACCATATACAAAAAAAAAAATTTCTAGTCTACATCTTATCTCTAATTCGGATCGCATTTGAATTAGGCAAGAGATAATATTATGACTCATCAACTATAGCTGGCCACCCTTATTTGATCCTCTCTCATGATGCCAAAAATTACAACTCAAATCCAATTAGGCATGGAGAAATTGGCATGTATCCAGATGTGGTGCAAAAGATAAGGATAGAGTCGTAGTCTGACTTAGACTCTTCATTTCTAATTCAATTTTAATCCAAATCAAATTTGAATTGAAATTACTGATAGAAATAAACTTAATCTAATTAAAAATCTAAATGTCTCATTAAATTTTTATCCCAATTAGAAATTAGCCGAGTCCAAATTCTGATCGAATTAGGATCAAATTTTCTTTGTAATCGGGTTTGATCATATCAATCCCAATTTAAGTCGAACTGAATCTAATTCAATTAAACTTATTTCAAAGCTCTTTACTCAATCAAATTGAGTCAATTAGTGATCTAGCTACTAATTTATTCTCTATAAATGGTAGATTCCCAATCTCAGTGGGACTCTCCTACAGAGTCCTAGTCCAAGTAGGACTCTTCACTAGAGTCAAAATCCAATTGGACTCTTCAGCCATCAGATCTGATCAAATCTTCTAATGCGTGTAACTCCATAGGTCTGAACTTAAGGTGGTAGCATAAAAATATCTTCCTATACCAATCGATGAAACCATCTAACAATGATGACCCAAATACTGGATAGGTCGAAGTATTACAAAGCAACCTTCTAGAACCTACTGGCGTATGGTTACCGTATAATTCATCCCTTTGATCCAAATGCTCAAGATAATATAGGGTTTAACTGTCAACCCTAATTAAGTCAACCATATTATATTTCAACCTTTCAAATCTATCTTATGGATTACTCTGGCCAAGATTTGCTAAATTGAAATACACTGATACAAATCTTCTACCAATTCAAGGGGGTCAATCCATCTTGACTCACACACCGACTTGATAAGTACTTGACTGTACCCAGTATCCTTTCATCACTAAGTTAAAAATTCAAATGGTCCGGTGCTAAAGTATAGTGAGTTGCTTATAAGTCACCATGGTGGTCTCAAATCGGAGGGATACTTATACCCATATCCTTCACAAGCTACTCTTGACAGTAGAGTATTCGGCACATGATCATGTTCGATGTGAATGTACTCCTACATTCTATCTACATGTCATAATAGTGTCTCCACACTCCTTGGTTAAGAGGACAACCAACTCATATGGCACGCAATAACCTACACTTGATATCGCTACTCCTACATTCCATCTGCATGCCATAACAGTGTCTCCACACTCTTTGGTTAAGAGGATAACCAACTCATATGGCACGTAATGACCTACACTTAATATCGCTATCATCCTAGTAATAGTGTATCGTTTGATCGCAAATATTTTTAAGGACTTAACGACAAATCCTCCTTTGTCGATTAATAATAGTCTTAAAGACTTTATTACAACATAAGAGTTCAAAAATCATCAATTTGTAATAAAAATATTAAATAATTTTTATTAATAAAAAATTATATATAATTTACAAGATGAGTATAATTGTTTAACGATTGACTTTAAGACATATTTTTCAACAACTCTCATTTGGACTAAAGCCAATTGGTACAGTATCATATACCCATCTTTGATTTATGATCATCGAACTCTTTAATTTCGAGAGCTTTAATAAATTGATCGGTTAGGTTCTCTCTCTCGTCGATCTTCTGAAGGTTGATGTCACCTCGATCCAGATCTCCCAAATAAGGAGATAACGGTGCGGAATGTGTTTGGTGCGCTGATGGGATCTTGGCTCTTTAGCTTGAGCAATGGTTTCAGTATTGTCACAGCATAACAAGATAGGGCCATCAACGGAGGGTACCACTCTGAGCTCATCGATGAATTTTCACAACCATACAACTTCCTTCGCAGCATCGGATGCCGCGATATACTCCACTTCGCAAATAGAGTCTGCCACAGTATTCTGCTTGGAACTTTTTTAGTAGATTGCTCCATCATTTAGGGTGCAAATATAACCCAACACACTCTTACTATCATCATGGTCTGATTGAAAGCTGGAGTCGATAAACCCCACAAGTTTCAAATCAATTTCACCACACACAAGCCACTGGTCCTTAATATTTCTTAAATACTTAAGAAAAGTCTTTACGACCTTCCAATGATTTTTTCTTGGATCAGACCGATATCTACTCACTACCCCTAATGAGTATGTCACTTTTGGTCTCGTACATATCATGGCGTACATAATAGAATCCACTGCTGAAGCATATGGAACTCTACTCATACGCTCTCTCTCTTGAGGAGTTGTTGGACAATCTTCTTTCAAAAAAAAAAAAAAAATTGGCCTATCGAAAGATAGCCTTTCATGGAATTCTCCATGCTGAACCATTTTAATATGGTATCTATGTACGTGGATTGAAAAAGTTTGAGCAGCCTCTTAGATCTATCCCTATAGATCTTCATCCCTAGGATGTAGGCTACTTCTCCCTGATCCTTCATGAAGAATTATGACGACAGATAAGTTTTTATTCCCTATAATGTAGAGATATCATTCTCGATTAAGAGAATATCATCCACATACGATACAAGAAATATAATTATTGAACTATTTGTCCACTTATATATGCAGGATTCCCCTCCATTCTTAATGAAGCCATACGTTCTGATTACCTTATCAAAACGTATGTTCCAACTCCGAGATGCTTGCTTCAATCCATAAATGGATCTCTGAAGCTTGCACACTTTTGACTCATCTGTGGATATGAACCCTTTAGATTGTATCATATATACCTCTTTGTTCAGCTCTCTATTTAGGAAAATTATTTTCACATCCATTTGCCAAACTTCATAGTCTAAGTATGTTGCTATCGCAAGCATGATCTGAATGGATTTGAATATTACCATAGGAGAAAACATCTCATCATAGTCAATATCATAATGCTGATGATAACTCTTGACAACCAAACAGACTTTATAGGTCTCCACCTTTTCATCTGCATCTCTCTTCCTTTTGAAGATCCACTTACACCCTGTGGGTTTAAACCCTTCAGGTTGTTCAACTAATGTCCATACATCGTTGATCTTCATGGATTCTATTTCAGATCTCATAGCTTCAAGCTATTTATTAGAGTTGAACCTCTACATCACATTCATGTAGGTGATCGGATCCTCATCATTCTCATCGAGTTTGACAGGATCTCCATCTCAGACCAAAAAACCTAAGTATCTGTCCGATTGATGCGGTACTCTATCAGATCATCTTAAGAATGTTTGTTCATTGGGCTCCAGATTTGATCTCATCAAATTCAGTTCAGATTCAATCATTGGTGTCGGTTCTTCTACTTGTCAAACTTTGTCAAGCTCGATTTTAGAAGCACTTATTTTTTCACTAAGAATTTTTTTTTTCGAAAAGTGTGCCTTACTACTGACAAACATCTTTTATTCAACAGGCAGATAAAAGTAAATCCTCTCATTTTCTTGGGGTATCCTATGAAATTATACTTATCAGACCTAGGACTGAGCTTGCCAGTTTGTAATTGTTTAACATAAGTCAGATGTTGGGAATTATGTCCCAAAGTCAATTGTCAGCCTGTTGATGGTTGTGCTTATCATTGTAATTGTATATGAATTATTAAATTAATAAATATTATTTAGTTTTTTATCACTGTGTACATCTCATTTTGAACTCCTATTATGTGATGAAGTCCTTAGGACTATTTGATTCGATAAAGGAGGATATATCATTTAGTCCTTAAATGAGTTCGTGATCAAATAATATGCTATTACTAGGATGATAGACATATCAAGTGTAGGTCGTTGTGTGCCATATAAGTTAGTTGTCCTCTTAACCAAGGAATGTGGAGACGCTAGTATGGCATGCAGGTGAAATATAGGAGTATATTTTACTGAACGTGACCAACTCTGGAGACTATGGTGTCAAGAGTCACTCCAAAGGGATATAGGTATAAGTGTCCCTCCGACCTGAGATCACCACAGTGACTTACAAGTAACTCACTATGCTTTAGTGTCAGACTGTCTGAATTTTTAATTCAGTGATGAAAGATTTTTAGACATAGTCAAGTACTTGTAAAGTCGGTGTGTGGGTTAAGATAGAATTGACCTCTCCGAATAAGTAGGAGTTAATGTATTAGTGTGTTTCAATTCTGTAAAATCTTGGTCTGGATAATCCATGTGATAGATTTTAAAAATTAAAATATAATGTGGATGACCATATCAGGATTGACAGTTAAACCCTAGGTCACCTTGAGCATTTGGGTCAAAGAGAAGAATTATACAGTAACTATATTCAAATAGGTTTTTGAGTGTTGCTTAGCATATATTTGGCCTATCCAGACATCGGGTACCATTGCTAGATGGTTACTCTGATTGGTATAGAAATCAGTACTTATGCTACCAGCTAGGTTCAAACCTATGAAGTTACATACATTAGAAGCTCCTCTCTGATCACTTGGCTAATCTGAAGAATCTCAATTTTTGGAGACTCTAGTGAAGAGTCCCACTTGATGGGGACTCTACTGAAGAGTCTTACTGGATGGGGACTCTAGAGAAGAGTCCCACTAGACTTAGACTCTATCATTAATAGAGGATTAATTAGTGATTAGATTACTAATTAGCTCAATTTTATTAAGCATTAAAGTCTGGATCAAGTCTGATTGAATTTGATTCAATCAAGTCAAGTCTGATTAGATTATGAGATGACCTAATCGATAAGGAAGAAATGATCCTGATTTGATCGGATCTATGGATTAATTAATTTATTAATTTGATCAAATTTAATTAAAATTTATAAAAGCCTAATTAGATTAGATTTATCATATTTTATTTGAGTCTAATTGGATTGGGTTTGAAAGAAATTTAATTGATTAAACCCTAGAGTACCAAATGAGTAGAACTCTATCCCTTGTGCCACCTAAATTATCTCATACCTTTTTTCACCATACAAAATTAGTTTATACATAAGAAAACTAAAAAATATTCCTTATTTTATCATCCATTAAGGTTAGGAATTGGTTAGTTTTGATTTGAATTTAAATTAGTTTGAATTTCAACTTAAAATCTTATCCATATCCTTCCACACGTTGGCTGCTTTTGAAGGGGTCTATTGTGTATGAGAAAAGGAGGTCTTTTTAACTGATTTTTATTTTTAATTTTTTTTGTTTTTATTTTTAATTTTTTTTGGTAAGTCTCTCCTTAAGTTAAATAATAGTTAAAAAAAGTTAGAGTCAAATTAAAATTCAAAAGAGTTTGAATTGCAACAAACTCCAGCCCTTATCCTATTTTATCTGGTTTGTGCGACAACCATAAAAAGGATATAATTTTGTATGCCAAAAGAAGAGAGCTCTTCACCATGAGATACCAGAGAAAAATAAGGTCAAAAGTACTCCTTTAAAATATGAGTATTGGGTGGGTTTCCTTTATCCTTGGCATGAACAAAAGAAAAGATCATTCTCCTCTTAGGTGAGAGACCTAAAACTGTTCTAGGTTTTTGGATGAGGGAAAAACCAAAGAGAAGAGAGTCTTCATCTAAATTTTTTCCATTATCCAGTATCCTTCTCTAATCCATCTTCGATATCTAAAAGATTCAAGATGATCGAAGAAGGAGATCAAGTCAGATCTGCTATCAGAAGCCTACTGCATGAGCTAGCACTCCACGGAGGGTGATTGATTTGAGGGGCTTCATGTGTACCATCCGTAGAGGTCAGATGCTTGTGTGGCTATTCAACATCAGTGAGAGCTTCATACCAAGTTAATCAGTAGTGAAGGTCATTAATCCACAAAAAGATGATGAGTTCTGAACTCTACCAACATAATCTAAAGGTTAGATCAAATTTAGAGCATCGAAATGATCGATGCAGATTTTTATTTTATTTTATATTTTATATGTAAATTTTTTATGTCATAGATCCTTAATGATAGTTTATATCTAATCTTAAATATATTTAAAAGATTAAAATATTTAATCTTTTATTATTCTATTGTAAAATTTTAAAAATACCTGCTTTGAACTATCCATTTTTTCTTCATATGGTATTAGAGCAAGGTTTCTTATGACATGAATTTTTTACATATAATGTGATTTTAATTATTTAGATTAGATCTAAATAGTTAATTTTAAATATGAGTAGTATAGTAATATGATTGGATAGATCCTCGTAGCCATCCAGTTATAAGAGAAATCAGGATTTTACTATCCTATTTACCCATTCGATGGGATCTCCTATAGTGTGTAGGAGTGCTGTGCGATCTTTTTCATGATGATGAATAATGAAAAAAATTTTAAAATTTTATTTTAAATTTAAAATAATATATATTAGATCTGAAATTAAAATTTTGATCATTAGATGATTGATTATAAAAATATTTTATAAAATTAAAAATTATTTTCAAACATCGAACTTGAATCCATATCAACCCAAAACTTAATTAAGAATTAAGCGATCTAGATTTGAGAATCAAAGATCTAAGGTATTAATTTCATAACTCATGGGTTAATGGGTTAGCTCGAGTCAAGTCCATTTAACAGGGTTAGATCTAGGGTTAGAAATCATTGATAATGGACCATGTTAGTAATTGATCAAATCTAATTAAAAATTAATTCTGATTGGGTCAATTATTTCTCTTGATCAATTTTAACAATTATAGTTGGTCAAGTCCATGTCTTTGATTAGATCAATATGGACTTTGATCATAGCTCCATGGTCGAATCCAAGTCTATAAGTTGATCAAATTAAAAATGACTAACCAGTTGGTGTCTAAGATAAGTATGGTAGCTTTGATTGATGATCATTAATTGGAAGCTACTCACATAGATTGAGTCTATATCGAGTTAATGGCATATTCCTCTCATTGATCTTACTTACCTGACCAACATGGTGAATCATGTTTTGATTAGATCACTTAATGATTGGAGTTGACCTATGCTAACTAGAAAATCAGTATGACTGATTTAAGTGTCCTTTGTTCATCTTATGTTGAGTCCTCTTTATGACTTGGTGAAGCCAGTAGGAGGATTCATGACTAGTTGGTTGGACCAACTTATGCTTGATCTTCTTAAATTTGACTTAGTGAAGTTAGTGGAAGGATTAAAATTAACTGATCAAGTCTCATCTCATCTCTCAATTTAACTAATTAAATCATCTAAAATTGTTAGGTCCCTAAAATTAAATAGTTATGGCGATAACTAGATCATAGCCTTCCATTAAGTTAGATGATAATGAGTCTAATAGTTTAGATGATCATTGGAGGCGGCATATGCCTGGTGCTCATCTAACTGTCCAAATAATCATTCATAATACCTTGTTTTAGTTGGATCTTTCTGATGATGGTCAGGTTGGCCAAGCCATATTCGAGTTTGATCACTCGTTTGTTAGATACACTAAATTCTGGCATGTTAATAGTTGAACCTAATCAGAACCTTTAGTGGAGGCACCACACGCCTGCTGAAGAGGTGTCTGGGATAAAATTGAATACTAAAAATTATTTGATGAAATAATTGGATAAGAACCCACTAGTAGGTACATAATGTTGGGAAATGTGTCCCAAAAAGCCAATCGTCAAGCTGTTGATGGTTGAGCAACCAAGTATTGTAATTGATTTGTTAATAAATAAAATATATTTGGTATTTTCATCATAAGCTTTCATCTTCTAATGAACTCCGTTGTTATGATGAAGTCCTTAGGACTATTTAAGTTTGATAAAGAGAGAATTTATTGATTAGTCCTTAAAACTATTCACGACCAAATGATAAGCTGTTAATAAGGACGACAGCTTCTATCAAGTATAGGTCGCTGTAGGCCATATGGGTTGGTTGTCCTCTTAACCAAGGAGTGTGGAGACACTGGTATGACATACAGGTGAGATATAAGGGTACATCATCATTGAATGTGACCAACTCCAGAGTATTCTGCTGTCGAGAATGTCTCTGATGGGATATAGGTATAAGTGTCCCTTAGACTTGAGATCGCCTCAGTGAATTGCAAGCAACTCACTGTGTTTTGGTACTGGACTAACTGAATTTTTAATTCAAAGACGGAAGGCTTCTGGGCACAGTCAAGTACTTGCGAAGTCAGAGTGTGATCGAGATGGGATTGACCACTCTAAGAGTTGGAGAAGAATGAGTCACTGTATTTCAATTTAGCAAAACTTTGGCCAGGGTAATCCATCAGATGGATTTGATATTTTGAAATACAATGTGGACAATCTGATCAGAGTTGACAGTTGAACTCTGGGGTGTCCTATGATCATTTTGATCAAGGGGATAAATTATATGAAAACTATATCCGCATGGGTTCTAAGGACGTTGTTCTATACATTCGACCTATCCGATCGTCGGGTACCATTGCTGGATGGTCACTTTGATTGGTACAGAAATTTATTTCTATACTACCGACTTAGGTTCAGACCTATGAGGTCACACACATTAGAGTTCATAATCCGATCGGATGGTTGATCAATGATTAAGAATCGTTCTAGGATTAAATGATCAATACGATTGACATTTAACCCAGTGCAAGTGTTGCAGGAGGATCGATTAGCAATTCGATTGCTAATTGGATTAATTTGATTAAGCCAATGGGGTGAGATTAAATTTAATTAAATATAATTTAATTAGATTTGGTTTGGGCTTGATTGGATCAATTTCAATTAGTTTATTGGATAAGCCAAGTGCAAGAAAAAACTAGTCCTAGTTTAACTAGGACTTGGGTCAATCTAATTTTTAATTTGATTAGAAAATTAAATCAGATTTAAATATAATTTAATCTGATTAAATTAGATTTTTAATTATGTTGAGACCTATTTTAATTAGATTGATCTAATTTTAGTTTGATTTGGTTTGAGAAACCAAATTAAAATAAGTCATGAGATAGAATCTTAGTAAGACTAGGATTCCACCTTGCACCACATAAGCCTTCCCCACGCCCTCTCTCTTATTCAATGCCAATCTCCACTTATTTTGTGTGACAAAAGCCCTCTCCCAGATCTCTCCTACATTCACAAAAGGTTTCCTCTTTTCTTTCTTACATGAAAGGTGGTTTGGATCAAATCAAAAAGGAATAAGTTTGGATTTCGAATTCTATGAGATAGAGTTTTAGAAATCCAAAACTCTTTCAATTTTGCACCAAATTTATCCAAATTTTTTTTGGAATTTTTATAGATTTTAAGGTATACATTGTGTACTCTTTTCTGGTGATCCATGAATGAAAATATGAAGGAGGTTCTCAAGAGTTCGGTGCCCCTTAACTTGCCATGTTTGGATAAGCCTTGACTAGGTATTTGACCTAGACAAGGACTCTATCATATCTCTCTGTATAAAATGAGTTTCTTCATGAAATTTTTGAAGAAGATAAAGATTTGAGAGACCTTTGAGCCATCCAAAAATTAGATAGAAATATATTTGGGTCATGGAGATATAAAAGATACAAGTTAGGATGTCTAGAGAGAGAAATGAGAAGAAGAAGAGGGTCTTCTTCTAGGGTTGTTTGTTTTTCATATCTTTCCTCCCTCCATCTTGAGTTTCCTAAGAGCATCTCAGATTTGAAACTTCTCCTTCTACTTTTCATCTTTGGAAGAGTCTAAATCAAGAAGAAGGAGGCACCTGATCAACCATCAAAGAAGGATCAGTGCAGTACTAGCATACTGTGCTGATTTTCTGAAGCAGGACTTCTAATCAAGATTCGTGGGCTCGTGTGGACGACTCCTGGAGGCCGGACGTGTGTACGGCTTATAACATCATCCTCAAGCCTGGATCAGTGAGGTTAGAATGTCTAACTTGCAAGGTAATAGATCTGATCTATTGTTTAATACATACATTAGATGTAGTATAGAAACATGTTGATATGATCAACATGTAGTTCATGCTATATTTATATATTTTAATTTTTGATTTAATGCTATATAATAATTATGTAATAGGATCTTAGATCTAGGGATTTTCTAGTTTTAGAAAATAAATTTTGATTTATTTTAGTCTTTCGCTGTATGATCTTGAAAAAATTTCAAGATCTAACCCTGAAACCCTAGATCTGTTTCCTACAATTGGTATCAGAGCCTAGGTTCTTTATTACATGATTATTTATACATGCTTAGATTATTTCTTAGATTAGATCTAATTTATAATCTGATTATTAAATTTGAAATTAAAATTTTAGATCAATCACAAACTGCAAGGTTGTCCTACTGTAAGGTTTACCCCTTACAGTGCAAAGGTTGTCCTAGTTTGTGTAGATCTATCTTTAATTATAAATTCGTTAGATATGATCTAGATTAAATTTATAATTTATTAGATTTAAAAGATATTTAAATCTGAAATAAAATCTCTTTGTTAATAATTTTTGTACAAAGAAGTTGTTTAAAGTTGAAATTGTTTCAATTACATGAACCTGTTTAGATTAGATCTAAAGTAGTTTCATGTTTATTTCACTTGTATCTTGATTATGAATCAAACATGCAATATGGTTGGTAGAATCATATTGTAAAATTATTTTACAAATATAAAAATTATTTTTTGAAAAGCCGAACCCAACCCTCAGCCCAAAACTTAATTAAGAATTAAGAAGTTGTTTGATTAGGTTCTAGGATTGTGAATTGAAGAACCTAAGACCCAAATCATAACACATTGGGTTAATGGGTTAGTGGGAATTAGGTCCATTAATTGGGTTAGACCTATGGTTAGATTAAAGATGGACTTAATTAGAGAATTGACTAAATCTAATCAATTGTTGTCTTAGATTAGGTCAAGGATTCTCTAGATCAATTACAATAGTTGTAGTTGGTCAAGTCCATATCTTTAACGAGAACCAAATGGACTTGATTCTTGGCCAAGCGGTCTAGCACGAACTGTTAGGTTGATCTAATCGAAACTAATAAAACCAGTTGGTGTCTAAGGTAAACCAGACCGGTGGTTTTTAATTGGGAGCCCGCTTACCTGGCCATTTCTGATGGTGTCTAAGGCAAGCTTTGGTAGACCTTCCCACTGATCGAACTTACCTGACCTCTTGGTAAAATTATGTTTTGATCGGATCACTTGACTATTCGAGCTGACCCATATCAGCTAGGTAAATCAGTGTGACTGATTTAGGTGCTCCTAGACCAGCCCTTTTAATGGTCTCCCTTAAGCTGACTTGGTGAAGCCAGTGGGAGGATCATGATAAGCTGGTTCATCTGACCTCATCCTCTATATTATTTAAATCTTTTAAAATTATTAGATCCTTAAAATGATAAAGTTATAGAGATAACTGAGTCATAGCATCCCATTAAGGTGTTTGATAATGAGTCCATTAACTCAATAATCATTGCAGACCCAAAGGCCTAGTGCTTGTTGACTAATGGAATTATCACTCATCATATGACGATTTGGAAGTGTCTCTCTAATGGTGGTTAGGTGACCCAACCAAAGTTGAGCTTAATCATTCATTGATTAGATACACCAAGTATGATCATGTTAATGGTTGGACCAAACCGGATCCTTACAGTGGAGGCCAAAGTCTACTGATTAGGTTTCTGGGGCAAAATTAAAATTACTAGAAATTGTTTAAAAAAACAATTGATTATGAACCTACCTTTAGATGTACATGGGTTGGCCAACCAAAGTTGGGCTTGTGTGCAGCCTATGTGGATTCTAGTACCCACTAAGGAATTAGGGTAATTCCTCGAATAGGAGGTAGAGGCTACCAATTCGAATAAAATAGTGAGAGAAACCTTTTGATTAAAGTTCAAATCTTTAGGTTTAATGAATCAATTACTAATTAGGTTATGGTTCTCCTTTGTGCAAATATGGCCACTTCCCTATCGCTCTGATCATTGTTGGACAATGATAAGTTGGTGGGACCCAACTTCGATAGCTGGTATCAAAAGTTGAAGATAGTCCTGGAGCATGAATGGATCCTATATCTGATAATGGATTTTGCACCTGAGGAGCCAGCTGTCAATGCACGTGGAACAGTCGGAGACACTTACCAGAAGTGGCTCAGTGACCGGACCACGGTGCATTGTATCATGCTGGCTGTCATAAGCGATGAGTTCAGTCGCAGATTGGAGATGGCTTAGCCAAAGGACATGCTTCAAGTGTTGGAGGATGCTTTTGGCACACCTGATGATGTGGAGAGGCACAAGACTAGTTGTGCCATCTTCAATGCCAAAATGCGGGATGGTGCCTCTGTCACTGATCATGTATTGTACATGATCGAGCTGATAGAATGATTGAGCAAGCTCGGATTTCCCTTGCATGAGCAGCTTGAGAAAGATGCAATACTGAACTCGCTACCCAAGTCTTATCTCCCATTCCTCACTCATTATAGAATGACAAAGCCTGAAGTAAACTACCACGGGTTACTAGGGTTGCTTCAGAACTTTGAGAAGGATCACCAACTTCACAAGGAGTCGGTGAACTAAGTGGGAGGTTTGTCTTCTAGTTCTCGACCTTTTGAGAAAGGAAAGATGAATAAGAAGAAGAAAGTAAAGAAGGTGCATGTTCAGACTGGGACATCAATGCAGAGCCAGACCAAAAAGATCAAGCCTGATAAGAGTCTATTCTACTGGCAAGCATCCTAGATTAGATAGTGTGTCAGATATCTACTTATGACACTGTAGACTAGGTCATGTAAACAAGAACAGAATAAATAGGTTGACTCAAGAGAAAATCCTTGAAGTCAGTGATTGTGAATCACTTCCAACCTGTGAATCCTGTCTTCTTGGTAAAATGACCAAGTCACCTTTTACTGAAAAAGGTAAGAGAGCTACTGAGCTCTTGGGCCTAGTACATACTGATGTATGCGGGCCCATGAGCACCAGTGCTAGAGGTGGATATTTCTACTTCATAACTTTCACGGATGACCTATCCCGATATCGATATGTCTATCTGATGAAACATAAGTCGGATTCATTTGAAATGTTCAAACGATTCCGAAGTGAAGTAGAAAAATAAATTGGGAAGAGTATTAAAACTCTTCGATCTGATCGAGGAGGAGAATACCTTTCTAGTAAATTTCTCACATATCTAGGAGAGAATGGGATTCTCTCCCAATGAACTCCTCTAGGAACACCACAGCATAATGGTGTGTCTGAAAAGAGGAATCGGACTCTATTAGACATGGTCCGATCCATGATGGGTTTTACTAGCTTGCCAATATCCTTCTGGGGATATGCACTCGAATCGGCCTGTTATCTGTAAAATAGGATTCCAAGTAAGTCTGTAATTAAGACTCTATATGAGATATGGACGAGACATAAGCCAGCACTTTCACACCTTAGGGTCTGGGGGTGCTCGGCCTATGTCAAACGATTAGTCACAGACAAACTTGGATCTAGGTCTGATAAATGCTCATTCATAGGGTACCCCAAAGAGACAAAAAGATATTTTTACTACCATACTGATGAACAAAAGGTGTTCGTCAGCCTTAAGGCAATCTTTTTAGAAAAGGAGTTCCTTGGTGAAGGAACCGTTGCCTCTAAGGTTGAACTTGATGAAGTTCAACAGGTAGAAGGACTGACACCAATAGCTGAACCTGAGTCGGATATGATTAGATCAGATTCGGAGCCCAATATACCTGCACCATTAAGGCGATCCGGTAGAGTACCGTGTCAGCCGGACAGATACTATAATTTCTTGGTTCGAAACGGTGATCCCATCAAACTTGATGAGAATAATGAGGATTCGATCACCTATATGGATGCAATGCAGAGACCAGATTTCGAGAAATGGCTTGAAGCCATGAAATCCGAAATGGAGTCCATGAAGGTCAATAATGTATGGACATTGGTTGACCCACCTGAAGGGGTTAAACCCATTGGGTGTAAATGGGTCTTCAAAAGGAAGAGGGGCACAGACGGAAAGGTGGAGACCTATAAAGCCCATCTGGTCACCAAGAGGTATCGTCAACGTTATGGTATTGACTATGACGAGATATTTTCTCCTATGGCAATCCATAGCTACCCATCTGGATTATGAGATCTGGCAGATGGATATAAAGATAGCTTTCCTGAATGGAGAGCTGACCGAAGAGGTGTATATGATACAACCTGAGGGGTTTACATCCACAGATGAGTCCAAGGTGTGCAAGCTTCAGAGATCCATTTATGGACTGAAGCAAGCTTCTCAGAGTTGGAACATGCCTTTTGATAAGGTGATCAAAACGTATAGCTTCATTAAGAATGGAGAAGAGCCCTGCATCTATAAATGGGCAAATGGTCCAGTTGTGGTATTCCTTGTCTTGTACGTGGATGACATTCTCTTAATCGGGAATGACATCCTCGCACTACAGGGAATAAAAGTTTGATTGTCATCACAGTTCTCCATGAAGGACTTGGGTGAAGCATCCTACATCCTAGTGATGAAGATCTATAGGGATAGATCTAAAAGGATGCTTGGGTTATCCCAGTCCATGTATATAGATACTGTGCTGAAGAGGTTCAGCATGGAGAATTCCAAGAAGGATAATTTACCAATGGGCCAAGGAATTTCTCTCTTTGAGAAGGATTGTCCGACAACTCCTGAAGAGAGAGAGCATATGAGTAGAGTCCCATATGCTTCAGCTGTGGGATCTATCATGTACGCCATGACATGTACAAGACCAGATGTGGCATACTCACTAGGAGTAGTGAGTAGATACCAATCTGATCCTGAAGAAAATCACTGAAAAGTGGTTAAAGCCATCCTTAAGTATTTGAGAAATACTAAGGACCAATGGTTGGTTTATGGCGAGTCAGATCTGAAACTTGTGGGGTTCACAGACTCTAGCTTCCAATCTGACCATGATGACAGCAGGTGCGTGTCGGGTTATATCTTTACTCCGAATGGTGGAGCCATTTGCTGGAAGAGTTCCAAGCAGCATACTGTGGCAGACTCTGTTTGTGAAGCGGAGTACATCGCAGCATCGGATGCCATGAAGGAAGCTGTGTGGCTGAGAAAATTCATCAACGAGCTCGAAGTAGCACCCTCCCTCGATGGTCCAGTCTTGCTTTACTGCGATAGCACTGGTGCCATAGCTCAGGTGAAGGAACTCAAAGCACATCAACGGATGAAGCACATCTTGCGCTGCTTCCACCTGGTCCGAGAGATCGTGGATCGAGGTGACGTCGACCTTCAGAAGATCGACTGAAAGGAGAACCTGACCGACCCCTTCACTAAAGCCCTGGCCATAAAAGAGTTCGACAACCACAAGTCAAAGGTGGGTATTAGATACTGTGCCGAGTGGCTTTAGGACAAGTGGAAGTTGTTGGGAAATGTGTCCCAAAAAGCCAATCGTCAAGCTATTGACGGTTGAGCAACCAAGTATTGTAATTAATTTGTTAATAAATAAAATATATTTGGCATTTTCATCATAAGCTTTCATCTTCTAATGAACTCCGTTGTTATGATGAAGTCCTTAGGACTATTTAAGTTCGATAAAGAGAGGATTTATCGATTAGTCCTGAAAACTGTTCACGACCAAATGATAAGCTGTTAATAAGGATGACAGCTTCTATCAAGCATAGGTCGCAGTAGGCCATATGGGTTGATTGTCCTCCTAACCAAAGAGTGTGGAGACACTGGTATGGCATACAGGTAAGATGTAAGGGTACATCATCATTGAACGTGACCAACTCTAGAGCATTTTGCTGTCGAGAATGTCTCTGATGGGATATAGGTATAAGTGTCCCTTAGACTTGAGATCGCCTCAGTGACTTGCAAGCAACTCACTTTGCTTTGGTACTGGACTAACTGAATTTTTAATTCAGAGATGGAAGGTTTCTGGGCACAATCAAGGACTTGCAAAGTCAGAGTGTGATCGAGATGGGATTGACCACTCCAAGAGTTGGAGAAGAATGAGTCGCTGTATGTCAATTTAGCAAAATCTTGGCCAGGGTAATCCATCAGATGGATTTGATATTTTGAAATACAATGTAGACAACCTGATCAGAGTTGACAGTTGAACTCTTTGGTGTCCTATGATCATTTTGGTCAAGGGGATGAATTATATGAAAACTATATCCGCATGGGTTCTAAGGATGTTGTTCTATACATTTGACCTATCCGGTCATCGGGTACCATTGCTAGATGGTCACTTCGATTGGTATAAAAATTTATTCCTGTACTACCAGTTTAGATTCGGACCTATGAGATCACACACATTAGAGTTCATGATCCGATCGGATGGTTGATCAACGATTAAGAATCGTTCTAGGGTTAAATGATCAATACGATTGACATTTAACCCAGTGCAAGTGTTGCAGGAGGATCAATTAGCAATTCGATTGCTAATTGGCTTAATTTGATTAAGCCAATGAGCTGAGATTAAGTCTAATTAAATATGATTTTATTAGATTTAGTTTGGGCTTGATTGGATCAAGTCCAATTGGTTTATTGGATAAGCCAAGTGCAAGGAAAAACTAGTCCTAGTTCAACTAGGACTTGGGTTAATCTAATTTCTAATTTGATTAGAAAATTAAATCAGATTTAAATCTAATTTAATCTGATTAAATTAGGTTTTTAATTGGGTTAAGACCTATTTTAATTAGGTTGATCTAATTTTGGTTTGATTTGATTTGAGAAACCAAATTAAAACAAGTTATGAGATAGAATCCTAGTAAGACTAGGATTCCACCTTGCGCCACATAAGCCTTCCCCATGCCCTCTCTCTTATTCAACGCCAATCTTCACTTATTTTGTGTGAAAAAAGTCCTCTCCCTGGTCTTTCCCATGTTCACAAAAGGTTTCCTCTCTTCTTTCTTACATGGAAGGTGGTTTGGATCAAATCAAAAAGGAATAATTTGGATTTCGAATTCTATGAGATAGAGTTTTAGAAATCCAAAACTCTTTCAATTTTGCACCGAATTTATCCAAATTTTTTTTAGAATTTTTATAGATTTTAGGGTATACATTGTGAACCATTTTCTGGTGATCCATGCACCAAAATATGGAGGAGGTGCTCAAGAGTTGGGCGCCCCTTAACTTGCCATGTTTGGATAAGCCTTAACTAGGTATTTGACCTAGACAAGGACTCTATCATATCTCTCTATATAAAATGAGTTTCTTTATGAAATTTTTGAAAAAGATAGAGACTTAAGAGTCCTTTGAGCCATCCAAAAATCAGAGAGAAATACCTTTGGGTCATGGAGATATAAAAGACACAAGTTAGGGTGTCTAGAGAGAGAAACGAGAAGAAGAAGAGGGTCTTCTTCTAGGGTTGTTTGTTTTTCATATCTTTCCTCCCTCCATCTTGAGTTTCCTGAGAGTGTCTCAGATCTAAAACTCCTCCTTCTACTTTTCATCTTTGGAAGAGTCCAAATCAAGAAGAAGGAGGCACCTGATCAACCATCAAAGAAGGATCAGCGCAGTACTAGCATACTGTGCTGATTTTCTAAAGCAGGACTTCTGATCGAGATTCGTGGGCTCGTGTGGATGACTCCTAGAGGTCAGACGTGTGTGTAGCTTACAACATCATCCTCAAGCCCGGATCAGTGAGGTTAGAACGTCTAACTTGCAAGGTAATAGATCTGATCTATTGTTTAATACATACATTAGATGTAGCATAGAAACATGTTGATATGATCAACATGTAGTTCATGCTATATTTATATATTTTAATTTTTGATTTAATGCTATGTAATAATCATGTAATAGGATCTTAGATCTAGGAATTCTCTAGTTTTAGAAAATAAATTTTGATTTATTTTAGTCTTCCGCTGTATGATCTTGAAAAAGTTTCAAGATCTAATCCTGGAATCCTAGATCTGGTTCCTACACATAAGGGTTGGTCGAGCCACACTCGGACCCATGTGCAGTCCATGTGGATTCTAGTTCCCGCCAAAAAATTAGTGTAATTCCTCGAATTGAAGGTAGAGGCTATCAATTCAAATAAAATAGTGAGAGAACCTTTAGACTAAAATCTATATCTTTAGGCTTAATCAATTCATATACTAATTAGGTTCTTTTTTTTTTTTACAGTTATGGCCACCACCTTGTCGCTCTGATCACTATTAGATAGTGATAAATTGATGGGATCAAATTTTGATAGCTGGTATCGAAAGCTCAAAATAGTGTTGGAGTACGAACGAATCTTATGTATATTGACAGATTTGACACCTGAGGAGGCAGCTTCGAATGCGCGTAGTATGGTTAGAGACACTTATCAGAAGTAGCTCAATGATAGAACTATGGTTCATTATATTATGCTGGCAGTGATGAATGATGAGTTTAACCATCATTTCGAGAATGCTCAACCATAGGACATGTTGTAAATGTTGAACGAGTCTTTTGGTATATCCAATGATGTTGAGAGGTACAAGATTAGTTGTGTCATTTTCAATGTTCGAATTAGGGAAGGAGTATCAGTCACTGATCATGTATTGTATATGATCGAGATGATTGAGCATCTAAGCAAGCTCAACTTTTTTCTGCATGAGTAGTTGGGGAAAGATGCTATTCTGAACTCTCTGCCTAAGTCCTACCTCCCTTTTCTTACTCATTTTTGAATGACAAAGCCTGCAATTAACTACCATGATTTGTTGGGGTTACTGCAAAACTTTGAGAAGGATCACCAGCTCCAAAAGAGTCAATGAATATTGTGGGAGGGTCTTCTTCTAGATGTTGATCCTTTAAAAAAGAAAAGAAGAACAAGAAGAATAAGGAAAAGGTGCAAAGTGTTGGGGCACCCAAACCCAATCAGACCAAAAAACTCAAGTACGATCAGAGTTAGGCAAAATGCTTCTACTACAAGAAGCAGGGATACTAAAAAAGGAATTATCCTCAATACGTTGCCTCCTAGGATCCAAACAGATCGAGAAAGAAGCAAGTTGTTGCTGGATAAGATAATTATATGATAACACCTTGTAATTTCTCAATTTGTGATTCTACTACTTGGGTATTAGATACCGAAAGTCTTTTTAATATTTGCAATTCGTTGTAGGATCTACATGTCAGTAGGAGATTTGAAGAAGGTGAAAGATTCCTTAATGTTGGAGATGGAAGACCAGTTCCAGTTCTAGTGTTAGAGACTATTAAGCTTGTATTCTTGTCTAATATAATTATTCTAAGTGAATGTCACTTTTGTCCTTTTTTTTATTGAATATTATTTCTGTAGGCCTTTTGGCCATGTATGGTTATGAAATTCTAATAAAAAGAAATAATTTTAATATCATTATGAATGATGTTAGTATGATGAATGGATAACTGAACAATGGTATTGGTGCAGAATTCCATCGAAGCCGAAGAAGCTGGAGCTGAGATGACCATAGCCACCATCGGGACCTGCAAGAGAAGTCTAAATCGGAGTTGGGGGTGCTCCGGCAAGACCCTTCGATGCTCAAGTCAGTACTCTGCTTCAACAAAAATGGAGTGCTCGAGCAAAAATTTCAGCAGAATTTCGAGACAGAGTTTAGAGCTTAGAGAAGAACATATCTGGGGGTCCCTTTTTATAGACAGAGAGCATAACTAATTGACAGTGATGTCTGTAACTGTCTGGTAGTGGGCCGTTCAGAGCCACACGGAGTTTGTTACGGAGAATAGTGGTATCAGGGGCCGTTCAGGGCCACGTGGAGTTTGTTATGAAGAGTGGAGTGGTGTCCGTTGTCGTGACTTGCCAGAGAGTGGTGGAGCCCGGAGAGTGGAGTGGTGTCCATTGTCGTGACTTGCCAGAGAGTGGTGGAGCCACGCGAAATCCATTGCAGAGAGTGGAGTAGGGTAGTGGCCATTGTCGTGACTTGCCAGAGAGTTCGAATCTGTCAGTTGGAGCTCGGCTGAGATGTCTGATGGAGCAAAATGGCTCTCTATCTCATCGATCTAGGAGAAGCTCAGATGTTTTCGAGGTTGCTGACGAGTCTATTATTGTCGGATGCCTCGGGTGCTGATGCTACAGGTGGGAGTCATCTGCTGTAGAAGCTCGGATGGAGACTTTCTATTGGTGAAGTTGAGTAGGAGTCCGATTGCTAGAGAAGTCTGTCTGGGATTTGCCTGATATGGAAGCTCGTCTAAAGATTATCCATCGGAGAAGTCTGATTTCATGAAGAATCTGGCAGAGGGTCGATCGGCGGTGGACTTCGGATGGCATTGGAGAGGTTCGTCCACTGGAGGAGTCTGGGAATCCTGTGGAAGTCTGAATGGCATTGTGGAAGTCTGGCTGATGCTATTAAAGGCTGATGGCTGGGGAGGTTCGGCAGACACCGGAGGTGATCGATCATTGTAGAAATCCAGCTGCTGGAGCCCGTCTATTGTAGAAGCTCGTCCGGAATCCATCCGTTATGAAAGTTCAGACGGAGTCCAGTTCTTGCAGAAGGCTGAAAGGAGGTCGCTTGTTGTAGAAGCTCAATCGAAGATTAGTTATCGTGGAAGCTCGAAGTAGTGACCTGGCTGACGGAGTCTGCCCCATTGTAGAAGCTCGTCTGGGATCCATCCATTGTAGGAGCTCGACTGTGATCCGGCTATGAAGAAGCTCGGCTGAAGTCCACCTGTAATAGAAGTTCGGAAGGAATTCGTTTACAGTAGAGGCTCAGATGTATTTGCTTACAGTAGAGATCCGGAGTAGACCATTTGTAGTAGAAGTTCAGAGTAGTCCACTTACAGTAGAAATTTAGAGTAAAGATCCGACTGGTGGAGCCCTTCCGTTGTCAAAATTCATTTGGGATCCCTCCACTGTGGGAGTTTGGCTGGAATCCGATTCTCGTAGGAGCTCGGATAAAATCCAGAAGGTGGTCGACTATCGTAGAAACTTGGATAGAGTCTGGTTACTGTAGAAATCCTGTTGTCAGAGAAGCTCGACACTAACGAAGTCCGAATGAAGTTCGAAGTACAGTCGTCCGTGGTTGGAAGAAGTCTGGAAGAGATTCGGAGAATAGTCGATCACCATAGAAAATCGACTGATAGCGAAGTTCAGAGGGCATTTGGAGCAGTCCGATAGATGAATGGAGAAGTTTTGGGAAAAATTCAGTGCAGTGGTAAAATGGTAATTTTAAATTTTTTTTAAAATCATGATTTTACAGTGGAAATTATTAATTAATCTAATTAATTAACATGAATTTATCCTACACTAGGATCTAAATATGATATATAGTATGCATTCATTTAAATTTGAAATTTGAATTTGAACAATAAATACTTTATTGTAATGTGTTCAGAACACAATACCTTTATGCGGTTAGTAGATCGCCACAATCTGATCACCGTCGGGAGAGTCTGATCATCACGATGCAACCACACAGCATGTCTGACCTCTGTGGATCATCCACATGAAGCTCCCGATCTGATCGACTCCTCACGAGTGCTAGCTCATTGTAGAGCCCTTTTGACGGCCAATGCTGATCGAACTCCTTCGATCGATGTCTGTCGATTCTTTGAATACTTCAGATCATCAACAGACGTGCTTGAGAGGATGTTGAAGATCTCCCTGAGATTTTATGGGCTCACGACACTCATAGCTCACTTTCTCACTTCCCGAACCCCAGGCTAAAACTCTAGGAAACTCATCGGAAACCTTGCACCCACTTTTCTTTCTTTTCTTTCTTTTTCTCTTGGAAGGATATGGACTTCCTTCTCATGTACAAGACTTCTCATGCCCCAGAATTTTTCTCCAAAAATCTTCTTCTTGCATGCTCCACTCTTCTCCTCCTTTTATAACAATGTCAAACGTCTTATCCAAAAGAAAGGATAAAGATAAGTAATTGCATATTTGAATTCAAATCAAATTTTGAATTCAAATGGACACCAACTCATCCCTTATCCACTAAAGGCGTGAGGTGTGGCTTAAATTATGTATGGAGTGATTTCATGAGAAACTTTTTCTCATGTAATAAATGGGGCATAAAAAAAGGGATAAGGCACAAAGATTGATTGCCCATTCAAATTCAAACTTTATTTTGAATTTGAATGGCCAACCAATCACCCTTATCCATTCATATGGCACATTAAAGTGGGGCGTGGAGAGAGCTTGGAGTGAGGAAAAAATTCATGAGAAGTTCCTTCTCATGAATTCAAATGGGTGCAATCGAAGTGAGGTGGTGCATGGAGATTGGGTCAAGGTGGTTTAATTATTTAAACCAACCTAATTGAACAAAATAAGTTAGGTCTAATTAGACTAATTTAAACTTAACTTAATTAGGCTTAATTAGGCTCAATAAAATCCTAATCAAATCAAAAATTGACTAAGTCCAACCCCTGATCAAATCAGGGACCAAACCATCTTGACGATTAGGTCAACTCTTAACATAATCGAGTCAAACCCAACAGAATCCAATTCAATTGGACTTGATCCAAAAATAATTACTCAATTAAATTGAGTTAATTAGCGATCAAATCATTAATTAAATCTCTCATAAATACTGAGTCCAAATCCGATGGGTAATCGGGCATCAGAATTCATCGATATGTAACCCTGATCGAAAAGTTCCAACTAGTGGGACTCTTGACCCCGGTACCCATAATGTGTGAAACTCATGATCAGAGAATCCTGATTCTCGATCACCAAGTCCCAAACATGTAGGATTCTACATCAGCCATCATATCAGATAGGAACCTCTAATGTGTGTGACCCCGTAGGTTCGAACCTAAGTCGGTAGCACAGGAATCAATTCCTGTACTAATCAAAGTGACCATCTAGCAATGGTACCCGATGTCGAGATAAGTCGAAGAGTTGCAATCGCAACACTCAAAACCTACATGAATATGGTTACTGTATAATTCATCCTTTTGACTCCTGTGTTTAGGATGACTCAGGGTTAAACTGTCAACCCTGATCAGATCATCCGAATCGTGCTCAACTCAAACAGTCTTGTGACTCCTCACAAAGACTATCCTGGCCAAGATTTTGCTAAATTGAAATACGACTGTACACAGCTCTTAAACTGGAGTGGTCAATCCCATCTTAACACATGCACCGACAAGTCAAGTACTTGACTACACCCAGCAGCCTTCCATCACTAAATTAAAAATTCAGGTAGTCCAATGCCTAAGTGCAGTGAGTTGCTTGCAAGTCACCATGGCGGTCTCAGGTCGGAGGGATATTTATATCCATATTCCATCAGAGCAAATCTTGATAGTAGAAATAGCTCCAGAGTCGGTCACGTTCAGTGCAGATATACCCTTACATCTCACCTGTATGCCATACCAGTGTCTCCACACTCATTGGGTAAGAGGACAACCAACCTATATGGCACACTACGACCTATGCTTGATAAACATTGTCGTCCTTGGTAACAATGTATCATTTGATTGCGAACAGATTTAAGGACTAAACGACAAATCCTCCTTTGTCGAGTCTAAATAGTCCTAAGAACTTCACCACAACATAGGAGTTCATTAGAAGATGAAATATTTTATGATGAAAAATACCAAAATAATTTTTATTAATTCATAATTCATGTACAAAAATAAAAATGAGCACAACCGTCAACAGGCTGATGATTGGCTTTGAGGTACTATTCCCAACAATCTCCCACTTGCGCTAAAGCCGATCGATGTAGTATCTAATACCCATCTTCGACTTGTAGTTGTCGAACTCCTTCACCGTAATGGCTTTAGTGAATGGGTCAGTCAGGTTCTCCTTTCCATCGATCTTCTGAAGATCGATGTCACCTCGATCTATAATTTCTCGGATGAGATGGTAGCGGCATAGAATATGCTTCATCCGCTGGTGTGCCTTTGGTTCCTTCGCCTAAGCAATAGCTCCAGAGTTGTCACAGTAGAGCAGAACTGGACCAACAAGGGAGGGTGCTACTCGAGCTCGGTGATGAATTTTCTCAGCCACACGCTTCTTTGGCAGCATCTGATGCGGCGACATACTCTGCCTCACAAACTGAATCAGCCACTGTGTGCTGTTTGGAACTTTTCCAGCAGATAGCCTCACCATTAAGGGTAAAAATAAATTCCGACACACTTTTGCTGTCATCATGATCAGACTGGAAACTAGAGTCTGTAAACCCTATAAGTCTCAAGTCCGATTCACCATAAACAAGCCACTGGTCCTTAGTATTTCTTAAATACTCTAGGATAGTTTGAACAACCTTCCAGTGATTCTCCCCTGGATCAGATTGGTATCTACTCACTACCCCTAGTGAGTATGCCATATCTAGTCGTGTACATGTCATGGCGTACATGATAGATCCCACTGTCGAAGCATATGGAATCCTACCCATACGCTCTCTCTTTTGAGGTGTTGTCGGACAATCCCTCTTTGAGAGAAAAATTCCATGGCCTATCGAAAGATAGCTTTTCTTGAAATTCTTCATGCTGAACCTCTTCAGCATAGTATCAATGTACGTGGACTAAGATAAACCAAGCAACCTTTAGATCTATCCCTATAGATCCTCATCCCTAGGATGTAGGAAGCTTCTCCCAGATCCTTCATGGAGAACTGTGACGACAGCCAAATCTTTATTTCCTGTAATGCAGGGACATCGTTCCCGATTAAGAGAATGTCATCCACATACAATACAAGAAATACTACTACTAAACCATTAGCCCACTTATAAATGCATGGCTCTTCTCCGTTCTTAACGAAGCTATACGTCTTGATCGTCTTATCAAAATGTATATTCCAACTCCGTAATACCTGCTTAAGTCCATAAATGGACCTCTGTAGCCTGCACACCTTAGACTCATCGTGGATGTGAATCCTTCAGGTTGTATCATATATACCTCTTCATCCAGCTCTCCATTTAGGAAAGCTGTCTTCACATCCATCTGTTAGATTTCATAGTCCAGATGGGCAGCTATCGCAAGCATAATCCAAATGGATTTGAGCATTGCCACAAGAGAAAACATCTCGTCATAGTCTATACCATAACGTTGACGATATCCCTTGACAACCAGATGGGCTTTATAGGTTTCCACCTTTCCATCTATGCCTCTCTTCCTCTTGAAGACCCACTTACACCCTATGGGTTTTACTCCTTCGGGTGGGTCAACCAATGTCCACACATCGTTGACCTTCATGGACTCCATTTCGGATTTCATGGCCTCTAGCCATTTCTCAGAGTCGGGTCTCTGCATTGCATCCATGTAGGTGATCGGATCCTCATCATTTTCATCAAGTTCGATAGGATCACCATCCCGGACCAAGAAACCATAGTATCTGTCCGGTTGACGTGGTACTCTACTAGATCGCCTTAAGGGTGCTTGAGCAATGGGCTCCGGATCTGATCTAACCAAATCTGGTTCAGGTTCAGCAATTTGTGTCAGTTTTTCCACTTGCCGAACTTCGTCAAGTTCGATCTTAGAGGCAACAGTCCCTTCACCAAGGAACTCTTTTTTCAAGAAGATTGCCTTAAGGCTGACAAACACTTTTTGCTCATCAGCTAGGTAGAAGTAATACCCTTTGGTCTCTTTTGGGTACCATATAAAATTACACTTGTCAGACCTAGGTCCAAGCTTATCCGTAATTAAACATTTAACATAAGTCAGACATCCCCAAACCCTAAGATGCAAGAGTACTGGCTTACGTCCTATCCATATCTCATATGGCATTTTGGTTACAGACTTACTCGGAACTCTATTTAGAAGGTAACAAGCTGATTCGAGCACATATCCCCATAGGAAGATCGGCAGACCAGCAAACTCCATCATGGATCGAACCATGTCCAACAAGGTCCGATTCCTCCTTTCAGATACACCATTATGTTGCGGTGTTCTAGGAGGAGTCCACTGAGAAAGAATCCCATTCTCCCCAAGATATGTCAGAAAATTATTAGAAAGGTATTCACCTCCTCAATCAGATCGAAGAGTTTTAATACACTTTCCAATTTATTTTTCTACCTCATTTTGAAATAGTTTGAACATTTCAAACGACTCTGATTTATACTTCATTAAATAGACATACCCATACCTCGATAGGTCGTCTGTGAAGGTTATGAAGTAGAAATATCCACCTCTTGCACTTGAGCTCATGGGTCCACATACATTAGAAAGTACCAAACCCAGGAGTTCACTGGCTCGCTCACCTTTTTCAGTAAAAGGTGATTTGGTCATTTTACCAAGAAGACAGGACTCACAGGTTGGAAGTGATTCACAATCACCTACTTCAAGAATTCCTTCTTGAGCCAACCTGTTTATCCTGTTCTTATTGATATGACCTAGCCTACAGTGCCAAAGATAGACTTCTGACACATTATCTATTCTAGGACATTTATCGGAGGTTTGAACCATATTAACAGGTTGTGATAAAAAGTAAATTCCATTATTAAGTTGTCCAACAAACATTGTAACATCATTCAAAATGATATTGCAAATATTTTCTTTTATTAAAAATTGATAACCGTTCATGGCCAAAAGGCCTATAGAAATAATATTTAATAAAAAGCTTGGACAATAGAGACATTCACTCAGAATTATATTTCGAGAATTGATTACAAGGTTCATGATTTCTAATGCTAGAACTGGAACTTTGCTTCCATCTCCAACGTTCAGGAATCTATCGCCTTCATCAAATCACCTACTGACCTGCAGACCCTGCATCGAATTGCAAATATGATAAGGGCTTCTGGTATCCAATACCTAGGTAGTAGTATCACAAATGGAAAAGTTGCAAGGTATTATTATATAAGTACCTTGCTGCTTCTTCGGCCTATTCGGATCCAGGGAGGAAATGTATAGAGAACAGTTCCTCTTCCAGTGCCCCTGCTTCTTGCAAAAGAAGCACTTCGCCTAGCTCTGGTCGGGCTTGCATTTCTTGATCTGACCCTGTGCAGACATCCCAGCATGCAGCTGCACCTTCTTATTCTTCTTCTTCTTGTTCTTCTTCTTCCCTTTCTTAAAGGGTCGACGACCAGAAGAAGTCCTTCCACAACATTCACCGACTCCTTATGGAGCTGGTGATCCTTCTCAAAGTTTTGCAGCAACCCCAACAAGCTGTGGTAGTTCACTGCAGATTTTGTCATCCGAAAATGAGTAAGGGGAGGAAGGACTTGGGCAATGAATTAAGGATTACATCCTTACCGAGCTGCTTGTGCAGGGGAAAGCCCAGTTTACTTAGGTGCTCAATCGTTTCGATCATGTACAGTACATGATCAGTGATTGAGGCTCCATCCCTCATCCGAGCATTAAAAATGGCACAACTAGTTTTGTGCCTTTCAATGTCATCAAGCGTGCCACAGGAGTCGTTCAACATTTGAAGCATCTCCTGTGGGTGGGCATTCTCGAACCTGTGGCTGAACTCATCATTCATTGCCACCAGCATAATGCATCAAACGATGGTGCGGTCGTTGAACCACTTATGATAAGTATCTCAGATCATCCCTATAATGTTTGGGGCTGGCTCCTCAGGTGCCTGATCCGTTACTACAGAAAAGATCCACTCAAGGTCAAAGATGATTTTTAATTTTTGATACCAGCTATCGAAATTAGGTCCCATGAGCTTGTCATTATCTAATAATGATCAGAGGGACAAGGTAATGGCCATAGCTGCATAAAGAAAAATCAGACCTCTGTTAGTACATAAATTATAAATACTAAAGACTTGGACTTTAGTCTAAAGTTTTTCCTAGTATTTTTACGAACTGGTAGCCTCAACCTCCAATTCGAGGAATTACTTTAATTCCTTAGTGGGTACTAGAATCTACATAGACTACACATGAGCCCAACTTTGGTTGGTCAACCCATGTGCATCTATGGGTAGGTTCAGAACCAGTTGTTTCTCTAAATAACTTCTAGTAATTGATTTTGCCCCAGAACCTAATCAGTAGGCTTTGGCCTCCACTGAAAAGATCTGGTTAGGTCCAACCATTAACATGATTTGATTTGGTGAATCGGACCAATAAATGATTAGGCCCGACTTTGGCCGGCCAACCTGATCACCATTAGAAAGACTCAAACCAAATTATCATATTATGAATGATAATTCTATTAGTCAATAAGCACCAGGCCTTTGGGCCTCCAATGACTATTAAACTAATGGACTCATTATCACTCACTTAATAGGAGGCTATGACTTAGTTATCAATATAACTTAATAATTTTTAGGGACCTAATAATCTTTTTTTATTTTTTTGAGGATTTTATTAAAGGATAGATGAGAAGAAAATATCCAGCCAATTTAATCCTCCCACTGACTTCATCAAGTCAGATTAAAAAGGATTTAATTAAAGCTGGCATTAGGAGCACCTAAATCAGTCAAACTGATTTACCTAATGACATGGGTGAGCCCTAATCACCAAGTGATCTAATCAAAACCTAATTCACCAGGTTGGCTAGGTAAGTGAGATCAGTGGTGGGGATAAGCCATTAACTCATCAGAGATCAAATCACTGTGAGTAGCTCCCACTTAAAAATCACTGGTCAAACTGCCAAACTTACCTTAGACACCAATCGGTTCATTAGTTTTAATTTGATCAACTTAGTAAACAGAGTTCCACCACGTAGCCATGAATTAAGTCCATCTTGGTCTAGTTAAAGACATGGACCCATTCAACTACAACTATTGGAGTTGAGTCTAGAGTATCCTTGATCTAATCTAATTCAACTTTTGATTAGATTTGACCAATTACTCTAATTTAGTCCATTTCTTTAAGCTAACCTTAGGTCTAACCCAATTATGGACCTAATCCATCTAACCCATTGATCTACAAGTTTATGCAATTATCTTAGATCTTAATTCACAATTCTAGACCAACTAGACAACACTTAATTCTTTTAATTAAGTATTTGGGCTGATGGATCAGGGTTTGGCATTTCGAAAAGAATTTTTAAATTTGAAAGATTTTATTTTTTATTCACTAAATATGTTGACTCATTTCACAAATAGATCAGCACATTTTATAAATAGCAATTCTATTGCTAATTACATAACAAAAAATAACTCAATCAAAATAAATCATGAATATTCCTTTAGATCTAATCTAACACATTCATGATAAATTTTACAATTGAACCTTTACAATTAATTCTTTTCGCTGCTTCATCTGCATGGGATATAATTACAGCGGCACCCCTACCGCCATAGGAGACCCCATCAAATGGGAGGAGAGGGCCTTTAAACCCTACTTTTCTCCTATGACCGGACGGCCATGGGAACCAACCCAATTCGATTACTTGCTACTTGGATCAAGTATATCTAAATATACCAATTTCAAAATTTAGATTTCAAATTTCAAATTTTAAATTTCAAATTTTAAATTTTGAATTTCAAATTTCAACAAATTTCAAATTTTAAATTTTTGAATTTCAAATTTTGAATTTCAAAATTTGAATTTCAAATTTTGAATTTCAAATTTGAAATTTCAACCAAATTTTAAATTTTGAATTTTGAATTTTAAATTTCAAAATTCAAATTTTAAATTTTGAATTTTAAATTTCAAAATTCAAATTTTAAATTTTGAATTTTAAATTTTTGAATTTTGAATTTCGAACAACTTTCAAAATTCAAATTTTAAATTTTTGAATTTTAAATTTTAAATTTAAACTTTTAGATTACAACTTAATCTATACATGCAAATATATATATCAAATCTAAGAACCCACTCTGATACCATTTTTAAGGAAAATTCAGTGCAGGGGTAAAATGGTAATTTTAAAACTTTTTTAAAATCATGATTTTACAGTAAAAATTATTAATTAATCTAATTAATTAACATAAATTTATCCTATACTAGGATCTAAATATGATATATAGCATACATTCATTTAAATTTGAAATTCAAATTTGAACAATAAATACTTTATTGTAATATGTTCAGAACATAATACCTTTGTGCGGGTAGTAGATCGCCGCAATCTGATCACCGTCGGGAGAGTCTAATCATCGTGATGCAGCTACACAGTATGTCTGGCCTCTGCAGATTATCCACACGAAGCTTCCAATCTGATCGACTCCTCACGAGTGCTAGCTCGTTGTAGAGCCCTTTTGACGGTCGATGCTGATCGAACTCCTTCGATCAATGTCTGTCGATTCTTCAGATGCTCCAAATCATCAACAGATGTGCTTGAGAGGATGTTGAAGATTTCTCTAAGATTTTGTGAGCTCACGATACTCGTAGCTCACTTTCTCACTTCCCGAACCCCAGGCTAAAACTCTAAGGAACTCACCGGAAATCTTGCACCCACTTTTCTTTCTTTTCTTTCTTTTTCTCTTGGAAGGATATGGACTTCCTTCCCATGCACAAGACTTCTCACACCCAAAAATTTTTCTCCAAAAATTTTCTTTTTGCACGCCCCACTCTTCTCCTCCTTTTATAACAACATCAAACGTCTTATCCAAAAGAAAGGATAAAGATGAGTAATTGCACATTTAAATTCAAATCAAATTTTGAATTCAAATGGACACCAACTCATCCCTTATCCACTAAAGGTGTGAGGCATGGCTTAAATTGTGCATGGAGTGATTTCATCAGAAACTTTTTCTCATGCAATAAATGGGGCATAAAAAAAGGGATAAGGTGCAAAGATTGATTGCCCATTCAAATTCAAACTTTATTTTGAATTTGAATGGCCAACCAATCATCCTTATCCATTCATATGGCACATTAAAGTGGGGCATGGAGAGGGCTTGGCATGAGGAAAAAATTCATGAGAAATTCCTTCTCATGAATTCAAATGGGTGCAACGGAAGTGAGGTGGCGCATGGAGATTGGGTCAAGGTGGTTTAATTATTTAAACCAACCTAATTGAACCAAATAAGTTAGGTCCAATTAGACTAATTTAAACCCAACTTAATTAGGCTTAATTAGGCTCAATAAAATCTTAATCAAATCAAAAATTGATTAAGCCCAACCCTTGATAAAATCAGGGACCAAACCATCTTGACGATTAGGTCAACTCTTAACCTAATCGAGTCAAACCCAACTGAATCCAATTCAATTGGACTTGATCCAAAAATAATTACTCAATAAAATTAAGTTAATTAGTGATCAAATTACTAATTAAATCTTTCATAAATATTGAGTCCAAATCCGATGGACAATCGGGCATCAGAATTTATCGATATGTAACCCTGATCGAAAAGTCCCAACCAGTGGGACTCTTGACCCCGGTACCCATAATGTGTGGAACTCATGATCAGAGAATCCTGATTCTCGATCATCGAGTCCCAAATATGTTGGATTCTATATCAGCCATCAGATCAGATAGGAACCTCTAATGTGTGTGATCCCACAGGTTCGAACCTAAGCCAGTAGCACAGGAACCAATTCTTGTACTAGTCGAAGTGACCATCTAGCAATGGTACCCAACATCCGGATAGGTCAAAGAGTCACAATCGCAACACTCAAAACCTACATGAATATGGTTACTGTATAATTCATCTTTTTGACCCCTGTGTTTAGGATGACTCAGGGTTAAACTGTCAACCCTGATCAGATCATCTGAATCGTGCTCAACTCAAACAGTCCTGTGACTCCTCACAAGGACTACCCTGGTCAAGGTTTTGCTAAATTAAAATATGACTGTACACAGCTCCTAAACTGGAGTGGTCAATCCCATCTTGACACACGCACCGACAAGTCAAGTACTTGACTACACCTAGCAGCCTTCCATCACTAAATTAAAAATTTAGGTAGTCCAGTGCCTAAGTGCGATGAGTTGCTTGCAAGTCACCGTGGCGGTCTCTGGTCGGAAGGATATTTATACTCATATTCCATCAGAGCAAATCTTGACAGCAGAAATAACTCCAGAGTCAGTCACGTTCAGTGCAGATGTACCCTTACATCTCACCTGTATGCCATACCAGTGTCTCCACACTCATTGGTTAAGAAGACAACCAACCTATATGGCACATGTTGGTGCAAAAATCTGCTGGCACCGGATGAGCTGGAGTTGGGGAAGTCGCGGTCGCTGTCGGGACCTGCAAAGGAAGTCTAAACCGGAGGTGGGGTTGCTCCGGCAAGATCCTCCGACGCTCAAGTCAGTTCTCTGCCTCAACAAGAATGGAGTGCTCGAACAAAAAATTTAGCAGAGTTTTGAGATAAGAAATGAGCTTATAGAATAACGTATCTGGGTCCTCCTTTTTATAGGCGGAGGAGGTAACGGATGGATGGCGACGTTTGTAACCGCCTGGTAGTGGGCTGCCGAGAATCAGGCAGAATTTGCTGCGAAGAGTAGTGGAGTAGATCCGTGGCCATCGCTGGGGCGTGCCACGTGGAATTTGTTACAGGCAGCGGAGTCACACAGCACCCGCCGTAGGGAGTGGAGCAGAATCATGGCCGTTGATACAGCCTGTCAGAGAATAATGGGGTCACGTAGGATCTGCCGCAGTGAGTGGAGCAGAATCATGGCTGTTGATACAGCCTGTCGGAGAATAATGGAGCTACACGGAACCCACCGCAGGAGGTGGAGCAGGACCGTGGCCTGGGAGTGCTGATCTACTGGCTGAAGTTCGGCAGTGGCCGGAGTCTGGCCCCCGTAGGGGTCCGGGCAGAGTCCTTCTTGCGGTTGGGGTTGTGGGTGGAGTTTGGCTCCCGTGAGGGTCTGGGTGGAATCCCCTGCAATCGAGATCAGATGCAAATTCTGGCTCCCATAGGAGTTCGGACAAGGCTTACCGACAGCTGAGGTTGAGGACGGAGCCCGGCCCCCGTAGGAGTTCGGGCGGAGTCTGCTCGCTGTTGAAATTGGTGATGGAGTCTGGCTCCCGTAGGAGTCGGGATGGAGTCCGGACGAAGGCTGCTTGCAGCTGTTGGAGTCGAGGACGAAGCCCAGCTCCCATAGGAGTCTGGGCAGAATCTTCCTGCAATCAGGGTTAAAGGCGAAGTCCGGCTCCCGTAGGAGTCCAGACAGTGCTTACCAGTGGTTGAAGTTGAGGACAGAGCCCGGCTCCCGTAGGAGTCCGGGAGGAGTCTACCTGCTGTTGGCGTTGTCGACGGAGTCCGGCTCCCATAGGAGTCCGGACGAAGGCTGCTTGCAGTTGTTGGAGTTGAGGATGAAGCCCGACTCCCGTAGGAGTCCGGGCAGAATCTTCCTGCAATCAGGGTTAAAGGTGAAGTCCGGCTCCCGTAGGAGTCCGGACAGTGCTTACCAGCGGTTGAAGTTGAGGACGGAGCCTGGCTCCCGTAGGAGTCCGGGCGGAGTCTTCCTGCTGTTGGCGTTGTCGGCGGAGTCCAGCTCCCATAGGAGTCCGGACGAAGGCTGCTTGCAGCTGTTGGAGTCGAGGATGAAGTCGGGCTCCCGTAGGAGTCAGGGCGGAATCTTCCTGCAATCAGGGTTAAAGGCGAAGTCCGGCTCCCGTAGGAGTCCGGACAGTGCTTACCAGCGGTTGAAGTTGAGGACGGAGCCCGACTCCCGTAGGAGTCCGGGCGGAGTCTTCCTGCTGTTGGCGTTGTCGGCAGAGTCTGGCTCCCATAGGAGTTCGGACGAAGGCTGCTTGCAGCTGTTGGAGTCGAGGACGAAGCCCGGCTCCCATAGGAGTCCGGGCGGAATCTTCTTGCAATCAGGGTTAAAGGCGAAGTCTGGCTCCCGTAGGAGTCCGGACAGTGCTTACTAGCAGTTGAAGTTGAGGACGGAGCCCGGCTCCCGTAGGAGTCCGGGCGGAGTCTTCCTGCTATTGGCGTTGTCAGCAGAGTCCGACTCCCATAGGAGTCCGGACGAAGGCTGCTTGCAGCTGTTGGAGTCGAGGATGAAGCCCGGCTCCCGTAGGAGTCCGGGCGGAATCTTCCTGCAATCAGGGTTAAAGGCGAAGTCCGGCTCCCGTAGGAGTCCGGACAGTGCTTACCAGCGGTTGAAGTTGAGGATGAAGCCCAGCTCACGTAGGAGTCCGGGCGGAGTCTTCCTGCTGTTGGCGTTGTCAGCAGAGTCCGACTCCCATAGGAGTCCAGACGAAGGCTGCTTGCAGCTGTTGGAGTCGAGGATGAAGCCCGGCTCCCGTAGGAGTCCGGGCGAAATCTTCCTGCAATCAGGGTTAAAGGCGAAGTCCGGCTCCCGTAGGAGTCCGGACAGTGCTTACCAGCGGTTGAAGTTGAGGACGGAGCCCGGCTCCCGTAGGAGTCCGGGCGGAGTCTTCCTGCTGTTGGCATTGTCGGCGGAGTCCGGCTTTCATAGGAGTCCGGACGAAGGCTGCTTGCAGCTGTTGGAGTCGAGGACGAAGCCCGGCTCCCGTAGGAGTCCGGACGGAATCTTCCTGCAATCAGGGTTAAAGGCGAAGTCCGGCTCCCGTAGGAGTCCGGACAGTGCTTACCAGCGGTTGAAGTTGAGGACGGAGCCCGACTCCCGTAGGAGTCCGGGCGGAGTCTTCCTGCTGTTGGCGTTGTCGGCGGAGTCCGGCTCCCATAGGAGTCCGGACGAAGGCTGCTTGAAGCTGTTGGAGTCGAGGACGAAGCCGGCTCCAGTAGGAGTCCGGGCCGAATCTTCCTGCAATCAGGGTTAAAGGCGAAGTCCGGCTCCCGTAGGAGTCCGGACAGTGCTTACCAGCGGTTGAAGTTGAGGATGGAGCCTGACTCCCGTAGGAGTCCGGGCGGAGTCTTCCTGCTGTTGGCGTTGTCGGCGGAGTCCGGCTCCCATAGGAGTCCGGACGAAGGCTGCTTGCAGCTGTTGGAGTCGAGGACGAAGCCCGGCTCCCGTAGGAGTCCGGGCAGAATCTTCCTGTGGTCGATTCTGCTGAGGATTTCTGCTGTGGGTATTTTTATACCCAACAGATTCAATTTAAATCTAAAATAAGTCTAACTTTTAACTCAAAATAATAATAAAAAAATATTAAAATTACTTTAAAATATATTTTAAAATAAATTATTATTTCAATAAAAATTAGTAACAATAAAATTTTATTTTAATAGATTTATAACAAATCTTAACCAACCATTGATTAGGATCATGTAATCTAATCAAAATTATATCATAAATCTTATTTAAAAATATACATAAAATTTTAATTATACATCATATGTAAATCAATTAGAAAAAATAAGTTATGCATCCATATATCAAAAACTGGCTCTGATACCAGGTGAAGAAAAAAGGAGACTCATGCTGAAGGATTGCCAGAGAACATCTAAAAATTTTTCTATATTAATCTAACAAAGATTTTATTTTTTATCTATTATATAGCAAAATAAGGATTAAATCTTCAAAGGATTCTGAATTCAAAGCTTTGCAAAGGTTTGAACGTACAAACCCTCTACTTCTCACACACATTAGGCTTCGCAGGAAAGCAGGATAAAGTCACAGATCCTTGTACCTTCTCAAGATAGCAAATAGAAGAGGAAGAAGAACCTTGGTGTGATGCCTCACATCTAAAAGTTGGGATGCCAAGGGTCTTCACACCAAGAGAAGTGGGATGCCCAAACTCCATGCCAAAGAGAAGGACCGATCCTCCTCTTGCATCCCTCCTCTCTCTCTCTCTCTTTCTTACCTTAACATACAATCCAATTGTTATGCTTTGATAGTTAAAGATCTTTTCTATTTATAGATGATTTTTTATGATCCAATAGACTAGGAGTCCTAAATAAAATTAGCTTTGAATTAATCATTTCCTTATCTAATAAGAAATCTTGTTTGAGATAGGATAGATGCCTAACTAGGCACCCTCATGCACCCACGCCTACACCCAAGTGTGGGGCGGCAATAACTAGCACCCCACCTCCTTTAGGTCAGCCATGAGGAGAAAGAGTCTCAGTAAAAGTGGACTCTAAGGATCCAATACAAATATAGATCAATTTGAATCTAATTCGAATCTGATTTGAATTAATTTCGAATAGGCTGTCAATTCCAAACTTTTTAAAATTTAGTACAAAGTCTAATTTGAATTTTTAATCCAATTAATTCTAAATAAATTAGATCTAATATGAAATTAATTATCACTTAAATTTAATCTCTCATAGATTCTTTGAATCATAGATCAAATCTTGTTTATCCTTGGAATTGAACTTGCACCTCATATCTAGTGCTAGCTAGACATAGTCAACTATTTAATCCCATATGACCCATAATTTAATTCTCAATCAAGTTAATCTATTTGTTCAATCAAGTCATGTGCTTCCAAATTGAATATATAGACTTAGGTCAATTCTTTCCTACGTCGCTTGATTTTGTACATAACTCCATAGATTTGAACACTAAGTCAATAGCACAGGAACCGTTTCTTCGCTACAAGAAAACTGGACAGTACCGACTTTTTTTTGCCGACGCTTTTGGAAAGCGTCGGCAGGTTGCGCTGACCTACCGATGCTTTTTAAAAGCATCGTTAGTTAACGACGCTTAAAAGCGTCGTAAAATTTGTGTACTGTCAACGCCGACGCTTTTAACAAAAGCATCGTTAAATAAAAAAAATATCGATGCTTTTTTTCGTCATTATTTAACGACGCTAAAAAGCGTCGTTAGGTTCGTTTAATACCCCCAATCTCCCGTGCCCTAATCTATCTACTGCCGCCCCTTTCCACCCATTCCTCCGTCGGCCCCATCTCCACCACCGGCAGCACACCCGCCATCCACGCCGCACCGACCCTCCTCCCCTCCCCCCTCCCGATGATCGAACGGGCTTCCAGATTCAGTGCCCGGTTCACTGGTTCAGAGCAGCCCTACCGCCCCAATCTTCCAGTGTGCTCCCAAGCCACCTTTTCGCCCTTGTCTCCCTCGCTCCCGTGGTCAGGTGAGATCTCTTCCTCCTCCTCTTCTTTTCTTCTTAGGAGCTTTTAGAACCATGGAAACAGAGGTGAGATGATTCTGAAATGACTTGGCTTTATGCTTGCTTTACACCGGAATTTATTGTAGGGTTCTAAGTGTTGATCTTGTTTAAAGATTTTTGTATTAGAAAAGTAGGCATGCAACTTTCTTTATTCTTGTTTATGGTGGGAAATGTGAGGAACCTTCTGCTGTTCCTCACATTGTTGATGCCCGACAGAACAATATGCAGTGGAGTTGATGATAGTGATAATCTAATTCTGCATCCTCATTTAGATGAGATGTATATCCATTTTCTTTTCCCTTTGATTTCTTATAGTGATCAATATTGGTTCTAAGTTTTGCTAGTTAAAGTTCTATCTTATTACTGAACAGAGGACAACATTCTGAATACCAGATGATGTATATGAGTTGGCTTCTTATGCCAATCGGTTTCTTGTATACATCGAGTGTGATAATCAAGCATATGCTATTTTTCATTGCTGTTTGTTATAGTTTGATAATATTGTTATCTTATTTTTATTATTTTAGAACAATATTCTGTATCAGTTACTATTGTGATAGCTATGCAATCAAGGCAATTGATGAACTATTTGTTAAGAAACACTCATATCAAGTTAGAAAGAAGAGAAAGAAGCGGATATTTTGTGCATCAACTTGATATTTCTTGGTTTCAAGAGTAGCTCTTTATATGGACTTGGTCAAAAAATTGTATGTTAGAATGGGCCTTAGTTTTTGTTCCATCAACTTTTGGAAGGTGGTGGAATATAATTTGGTTTTTCTTGGTATCTACCATGTATATGCTAGCCTTATTCCTTTTTTAGTTTGTGTTAAATCTTATTAATTTTACAGGGATTATGTGCACCGACGATAAAGTGTCATGTTACAGGAATTAGTGCACAACTCTTCCTGATTGTTCTAGTGCTTTAAGCATTGATGATGCAGCTTCAACTTAGTCCATATTTTTCTATTGCTATTTTTGATAATGTAGCATGATTAATTATAATCTCTGCTAGAGCATTAGCGTCTTACAACAAAGCATCCTTGGGCACAACATCTGAAAACTTCAACTTGCATCCTTAGGCACGTGTAGTGGAGTGATATATCAAGTGGTTGAGGTGGCAGACTAGTTTCTTTGGATCATGATAATCCTGACTGGATTAGAGGTGGTACAAGATGTGATAGGCTTTGATCCATCTCCCTGCCCACCTCCCCCCCTCCCCCCCCCTGTTACTGGTGCAGGTGAACTATGGTTCCTTTTTCATTTTTTTGGTAGAACTACTATGGTCCTTTTCGAAACGTGGTGCAAAGCCCGTTTATGACTGTTAATTGATGTTTGTAATTCATGAGCCATAAATTGCAGCTATTTTGGGTTTTTTTTTTTTTTTTTGTTAAGATTGAGCATTCATATAAATCTAGTACAAATACAATAAAAAGGATTAGAAAAAAGATATCCCAAAAGAACATTAACAATATATGACATTGTTTGTCCCATGATAGATATGTGAGATGTTCATAAATATGCACTATCCTGGTAATCTTTGGATATCCTTTTTAACTTTGCTCATGCATTTGTGTTTGTATATGTTTACACTTGTGAACATGAGCAACATAAGAAACCACACTTGCCATGTAAAAGTACGTAATTTTTTTAAAGATAATGACAAACAAATAAAAAATCTAATATCGAATGATGGTTGGTTCATATGTACTTGTGGAGCGAACGTATAAGTCATGATCATCTTCATCCACACCTCTCCTAAATTATCAAATATGATAAATATGTATAGCATAAAATAAATGATATAGAGCTAGATCAATTTACAACCACACCCTCTTAGTATCTCTCTATGAGGTTCACCCGAAAATATATAGTACAATTAATTAAGGTTGTGATACATGGTTGATGAATGGATAATTTCATAGTTTCATGAATCCTGATTGATTGCTTATCTGACATGTGGCGCTCGTTATGTGGCTGGACCCTGATATCGTGTGGCCTACATTATCCTTATCTTCGTGACTGATGAAGATTAAGCATCTGGATTAAGCTGGGCCAAGTTTCTTTGTCCACTACTCCCCAAGTTAATATCAGGTATTAAATCAAGTTAATTATGAATTAATTTTAAAAAAAATTTGCATTGCATAGAAACATAGACCCATCTTTTGATTAATGTACATATTCTATTGTATCCGTACATTTATTTATTTTTGTACGGGTAAAAGAATTATGTACATTGATCAATTGATTGTCCAGTATGGACAGTTTGAAAAATGTGAGTAATTCTATAGGTCATTACCATAATCAAATGGTATGCTGAGGGTTCGAAATAAATTTCGGATGGTATTTTTCTTTTGTTCTTCCTATACGGAAGAACTAAGGGAAATGCTGCCGAAATTTTTTTCGGCTCTTGTTGCATATCATTTGATTTTTGTAATTGACCTATAGAATTAATACATTTTCTAAATGGGATAGGACCTTCTTTACCTATTAGTTGATGATAGCAAGCATTTACTATGTAAACTTTATCTAGCTGTTATTTTTTTGAATTTTATGAAATGACTGATATTTTTTACTCATTGCATTAATATAGATTGTATAATTTTTTTTATTTTTAGATAAATTGCAAGTTCGATCATTTTTATCCTACAATGGACAAAAGTTGGATAAATAAACCAAGGAATAGTAAAGAATATTTAGATGGAGTTCATGACTTCATTAAAGTTGGTATGGAGAAAAGTAGTTTGAATGGAAAGATTTTATGTCCATGTCGGAAATGTGTAAATAGTTCTTCTTTAGATCCACAAAATGTTGAAGAACATTTAGTATGGAATAGTTTTTTAAGAGGTTATACCGACTGAATTTTTTATGGAGAATCTATGTTGCCATCATCATGTAACCAACCCTTGACTCATTTTAGATCCACTAGCCTACAAGACAATTCTGCAAGAGATGATGATAAAGGGGTTTGATCACAGATGCTTTTGGATTTGGTGTTCAAAATTTAGGAGAATCCAGTAATATACAAGAAACAGTTGGGATGTTTGATGGATGTACGCATACGGAACGTATGCATGTTGAGGAGCCTATACATACATCTAATGATGAGACAGCTCGTTATCACACCTTAATGAAAGATGCAGACGAAGAATTATATCCGGGTTGTACGAAATTTTCTAAGATTTCTTTTCTTGTACATTTATTTCATATAAAATATTTGAATGGATGGTCTGGAAAGAGTTTTACCATGCTGCTCAAGTTATTAAAGGATGCATTTCCAGAAAGCACTCGTTTACCACCATCGTATTATGAAGCCAAGAAAGTAGTAAAGGAATTAGATCTTGGATACGAAAAGATTTATAGTTGTCCAAAAGATTGTATGTTATATCGGGGTGAAAATACTAATCAAGTGTCATGCAATGTATGTGGATCTTCCAGATGGATAACACAAAAAGAAGATCGAGACGATGTGCTGAATGAATTGGATGCAACGCGGAGTAAAAAGAAACCGGCCAAGGTATTGCGTTACTTTCCTCTTATACCTAGATTGAAAAGGATTTATGCATCATCAAAAATAGCTTCATCAATGAGATGGCATAATGAAGGACGTACAAAGGATGGAATGTTGAGACATCCAGCAGATAGTCTTCAATGGAAAGCATTTGATGATAGGCATCCTGATTTTGCCTCTGATGTTCGCAGTGTTAGGTTTGGCTTAGCTTCTGATGGCTTCAATCCATTTCGGACCCTGAGTTCTACCTACAGCACTTGGCCAGTCGTTTTGATACCTTACAATTTGCCACCGTGGATGTGCATGAAACAATCATCACTTATCTTGTCAATGGTTATTCCAGGAGATAAGGGTCCAGGCAATGATATTGATATTTTTCTACAGCCTTTGATAGAGGAATTGAAATAGTTGTGGGAGGGTGTTGATGCATTTGATGCTTCCAACGGCCAAACATTTAAACTACGGGCAGCTTTGTTATGGACTATTAATGATTTTCCAGCATATGCCAATTTATCTGGCTGGAGTACAAAGGGACGGGTCGCATGTCCTTATTGTGGAGATTCAACACATTCAATTTGGTTAAAACATGGAGGTAAGTTTTGTTACATGGGACATCGTCGATGGTTGGAAGCAAATCATCCGTTTCGATTTCATGAAATCTTTGTTTGATGGTACTGTAGAATTGGGATGTGACCCTATTCCACCTTCTGGAACTGATGTTCATAGACAAATGGATGGCATCAATTACAGCTATGGTAAGCACTCAAAGTCTTCTAAAAAAAGAGGAAGGGATGATGTTGAAAGCTCAGTGCACGAAGGGTTACCAGAGGAAGTCAGTATCAGTACTATAGATGCAGAGGTGTTTCAAGATCCAGACAATTATTTCGAGGATAAAAATGAGGAAGACACACAGATAGCATCTACACAACAGCCCAGTAAACATTTATGGAAAAAATGAAGTATCTTTTTTGACTTACCTTATTGGAAACATAATCTTATTCGGCACAATCTTGATGTCATGCATATAGAGAAGAATGTTTGCGATAATTTACTTGGAATATTTTTAAATCTTGATGGAAAAAGCAAAGATAACATGAAGGCACGTCTTGATTTAAAAGAAATGGGTATCCGACGGGAACTTCATCCTAAAATGCTTGCTAATGATAGAATTTATGTGCCTCCTGCATGTTACACAATGTCTGCTCGAGAAAAGGATAATTTTTTGGGAGTTTTGAAAAGTATCAAGGTACCTGATGGATATGCATCAAATATTTCACGATGTGTGTATTTAAAGGATCGAAAACTTTCAAATCTTAAAAGTCATGATGGTCACATATTGATGCAAGATATTTTTCCAATAGCTTTAAGATCGTCATTGCCGAAACAAGTTGTTATAATTGTACTTCGATTATCGTCATTCTTTAAGGCATTATGTTCCAAAGTTATTGATCCTCGGGAACTTGATCAGTTAGAATCTGATATTGCAATTACACTTTGCCAGATGGAAAAAATTTTTCCTCCTGGATTTTTCACTATTATGGTACATCTGCTCATTCACCTAGCTTCAGAAGTTAAAGTTGGTGGATCGGTACATTATAGATGGATGTATCCTATTGAGAGGTATTATTGCAAACCTTAAATCTTTTGATAATTTTATTAGAAACAACAACATACTGATATTTTAATAAATATTTAATTCTTGAAGGTATCTTGTGCGTCTTAAAGATTATGTGCGAAATAGAGCCTATCCTGAAGGCTCGATTGCTGAAGCATATATTGCGGATGAATGTTTGATATTTTGTTCAAGATATCTTCAAGGTGTAGAGACTATTTTTAGTCGACCTCAACGGCATAATGACTTTGTGGAGAATGCAAAACTGTATAAGTTCTTAACTGCTGAAAAATTCTTGGGAAGAGCTGAAAGTATTGTACTTTATCAAAAATCCTTAGCACAAGTACATCGTTATGTGTTACTTCATAGTGACATAATATCTGACCATCGCAGGTTAGTATATTTAAGGAATGACATCAAAATTTAAATTTTATATTAGATATAATGTTCTAAATGATATATTTATATTTTATGCAGTAAATTTTTAATTTATCAGAGATGAGCCAATCATAACATTCATCCTAATGCAAGGATTGAACAACGATGGTTGGTCGAGTTATTCCCTATGTGGCTTTCGAATCAGGTGTGATTTATATTTAATTATGAGATATATTAATTTTTGATACATATTTAATATCAGATAACTCAACTGCACTTCGTCATATCATTTTTTGTTAGGTATCAAAGATGATGGAGATAAATAATTCAGATGAACTAATAGCTCTTGCTCGAGGACCTAACAAGATTGTGAATAGATATAACGGTTTCATAATTAATGGCTTTAAATTTTATACTAGAGAATGGGAGAAATTTAGAAAAATATAGAATAGCGGTGTTATGATGGAAGTGGATGGAAAATCTTATTATGGTGCACTTAAAGATATCTATGAGTTGGATTATTATGGAAAATTTAAAGTAGTACTGTTTAGATGTGATTGGATAGACATAAACTCACCAAGGGGTTTGAAACAAGATGCAAATGGATTTACACTTGTAAATTTTTCAAGGTTGATACACACTGGTGTGTTATTGAAGGATGACCCATTCATTTTTTCATCTCAAGCTCGTCAAGTATTTTATGTACAAGACGCAAAAGATAAAGATTGGTTTACTGTCATCAAAACAAAACCTAGAGACTTATATGATATGGGAAACCAAGTGGAGGATGATGATGATGACACTTATACACAATGTATGCCCTACAATTTTGTGCCAGCTGATGATTTAAATGCTACGACGACGTTGGTTAGAACAGAATTTGAAGGAAACACTACTGCTTGATTGCTACTGGTAATAATTATTCATGATGTATATATTTTGCATTAATTATTATGTTATTTTACTCCATATATTAACTGATTCTACCTTTTATTTATATAAATGCTAGGTGACATCATGCATCGCAGGGGACGATATGCTGGTGTGCAGTTCCAGTTTTCACAGACAGAGGCCGGTACATCTTCTTCAGCACAGCAGCCTGAGGCCAGTTCAGCTGCACAACATTCTGATTCCTGTCCTTCATCATCAGCACAGCACGATCCTCCTGTTCATCAGCCAGATGATGAGATACACGTGTAGGGTATATATTGTCTTTCATGTAATTTTATTTTTATTTTATTTTATGTATATTTATGATATAGTTACTTTTATGTATTTTTTGCAGATGGATCCGAGAGAGTATGCCCCAGATGCGGATCCACAGTAGTACGAGATGTGTGGCAGATGCGTGAGGGCGAGAGGATTGTTGTGGAGTGCAATCAGCTAGGTCAGCCAATTAAGAAAGCTGCCTGCTTATTGACTTCATTTTTGGAGACTGTTGCTCGGAGGCCTCAGCTATGTCCGTTGGGCTATGCAAAATGGAATGACATGCTTCCAACGTACAAAGTTGAGCTCCTCCGAGTTATAGAGGTAATGAATTGATGTTCATACTGTATATTAATTGTTAATCATTTATATAATTTATTTCATTTAACTTTTTTTTTTTTATAGAGCAAGTTTGTTCTGCCTCCATCCACTCATGATTTTGTAATGAAGTCTCTCAACCGCAAATGGAAAGAATATAGAGCACAATTGAAGAAGGACTATATAAGACAGGGTATGACAGAGGAGAAGGTTGCTAGGAATTGTCCTCCTGATGTACCCCCTCATCAGTGGATGGAGTTGGTTCATTATTGGTTCTCCGAGAGGGCACAGGTATATTATCTGCTTATTATCTTTTTTTTTAAATATTTTATAAAAATATTGATTTTTATTATATATTATACATATAACAAGTTTTTTACTTTATTTTACAGACTTATTCTGCTATTGGTAGAGCTGCACGAGCAGCTCAGTCTGTTCCTCATACATCGGGGTCGAAGAGTTATGCACGACTCCGACAGGAGTTTGTATGTTCCTTAAACTTTCATAATTAACTTTTAATTTTTATGTTGAAATATTTATATAACTAATATCATTATGTATCGTGGATCATGTCTGTATCATGATACTCATATATTTTTTTAAATTATTATAACTGTTTGCTTAAAATTAAAATTATTTGTGTAGGTGGATGAGCATGGGAGGGAATCCGGACAAGTGGAGTTTTACCGGATGACTCATATTCATTAGGATGGTACTTTTGTTCGAGATGAGTCGAGAGATTTATATGTACGGCATTATTAATATTCTATTTTTTTCAATGATTTAAATTTAATTTTGTTAGCTATTAATGTATAACTCTTGTTTTCAAAATAAATACAGGAGAGGGCTACATCTCTCATTGCGGAGCGTGACGACGGGTCCGCAGCATCTACGCAGTAGAGCCGTATCGAGGTCGAGGTGTTCACAGAGTTGATGGGATCAGAGCGCTACGGCCGAGTGAGGGGTTATGGAGTAGGAGTCACCCCCACTCAGTTATCTAAGGTTAGTAGATATATGCAGCATGCTGCAGCAGATGCTCAGGATTCACGCGTTCGCAGACTCGAGGCAGAGATACAGGAGATTAGACAGAGTCGTGCCGCTGAGATGGAGGAGATGCGACAGAGCCATGCCGAGATGCAGGCCATGAGGGGACAGATTGATCGGCTTAAATCTTTATTAGAGATGTATGGTCCATCTCAGGTAAACACATATTATTAAATATATATTTTTGTATTAATTTAATGATTTATATATTTTTATTTATAGATATGCAAATCATGCTTTTGATATGTTTCTTGTAGGCTCCTGGCACATCAGGCACCTGTCGAGACAGCGGCACGTCACGTGGAGATAACGACGACCATCCGCCTACAGATTGATATTATTTTATTTTTATTATATTCTTATATTTATTTATATTACTCTTGATTGTAATGGATGATTAGTACTTTATTTTTATTTATATAAAATAATGTCTTTCGGTTTGGTTAAATTTGCTATTTAAGTTTGCTCTTGGTGTGAATGGTGGTGATTGTATAGGTGTGAATGGTGGTAATTGTACAGGTTTATGTTAGAATAATTGATATAATTTTGTATAGGAATGTATGTATTATTTTTTTTTTGAATATAAAATCTGTATTTTTTTTTCTCTTAAAATCTTTAACGACGCTTATAAGCATCGTTAAAGATAAAAAAGTCGACGCTTTGAAAAGCGTCTTGGTAGAGTGCGGGTCGTGGAGTCATTAACGACGCTAAAAAGCGCCGTTAAATATGGTTTTAACGATGCTTTAAAGCATCGTTAGAAATGCATTTAACGATGCTTAAAAGCATCGTTAAAACAAACTTAACGACGCTTATAAGCATCGCAAAAAACCTAACAGCCGACGCTTCAAAAAGCGTCTTGGTAGAGTGGCGGACGCGTTGTCATTAACGACGCTAAAAAGCGTCGTTAAAAGTTATTTTTACGATGCTTTAAAGCGTCGTTAAAAAATAATGATGCTTTTAAAAAGCGTCGGCGCTTTCCGTCTCCACTCTTACATAGGCGACTCTTTGGCGACGCTTTTTGAAGCATCGTAAAGGATATTGACGACGCTTATTAGCGTCGTAAAATAACCTTAATAGCGTCGTTAATGACCATTTTCACCGTAGTGCTTGTACTAATCAAAATGATCGTCTAGCAATGATTTTTGATGTTTGGATAGGTCAAATATTTATAAAATAATATTCAAGAACCTATGTATATAGTTATCGCATAATTCATCCCTTTGATCCTGAATGCTCTAGGTGTTAGAAAATTGGATAGGCAGCATATATATATTTTAAAACTTTGAAAATAGGCAGCGAAAAATAAAATGGATTAAACCCTTTAATCCCACATACTAGAGATCAAATCTAGACCTATCCAAGCTCAGAAGAAAGCACATATCATCAATCTAAAATTTAAAAAAATTTATGAGATCAGATCTCATTACCTTGGCGCGGGTAGATATTCACCGCTTCTGATGATCTCAGATCCGTAGAAGGTTGAGCCGCACACATGTCCGACCTCTATGGATATCCATCGAGATCTATCTTGAACTTCTTTCTTCTCGTAGAAGATTCTTCTTCTCAAGAAAAACTTTGGCCTTGAAGATTTTGATCAACTCTTTTGATCTCAACTGCGAGATCAACTCCTTGATCTGTAGCCTTCTTCTTCTTCTCCTCGATCCTTGATCTCTAAGTCACCAATACTTCTTCTTGACATGTGGAAGAGAGATCACCCAACTTTTGGACGTGGAAAGGAAGAAAATGATGAGAGGAGGTGTGGAGATGGAGAGAGAAAGAGTTTTGTTGATCAAAAATTCATTCTTTAAAACCTTAAAGACCACCCTTTATATATAGACACTACCCTGACACATATTAGGAACCCAATTATCTTAAAAAGATAGATTCTTATCTCATAAGAATCCTCTATTTTTTTAATCTGATTTATGTCAAATAAAATCAGATATAAATGATAATTAATCAGCCCCTTTAAGCATATACAAGAGGCATCATGAGAATATATGTCAGATAGTTGGGGTGCCAACTCTTGGCACCGCACAAAGAGATCTCTAGCTAAAAAGAGATGGGACATAGACCCCACTTTCTCTCCTCATGCCATGATATATAAGAGGAGGTGGGCCCCTCAAGGATTTGGCGTCCAAAATTTTTCAAAAAAAAAAAAAGATGCGCCACTCAATCTTTCATCTATTCCACATGCACACTTAGAGATAATCAGGAGATAAAGAAGAGATAATGATAGGATAATTATGCCAACTAATTTACTTAATCAAATTCTCTTGGGCTCATAACTAAGAACCTAATTAAATTCAAATAGATTTAGGTTAAGTTTAAGGCTATGCACTTAATCGAATCGAAGTCCCGAGAAGAATTAGGTTTAACCATGTGCTAGCATGGTACTCATAAACCTAATAGGATTTTAATAAATCCTAATCCAATTAGAACTTTATAAGTCCAATTGATAAATTCGAGATTAAATTCCTTAATATGTGACCCCATAGGTTTCATTCTATCTGATAGTGAGAATATTGTGATCTCTATCACAATATCATTGAAACTCTTTTTGATGGATTGGAACATTTCTAATTCTACCCTTCGAGGGCCATCGATCATCAAGATGATGCTCGATGAGTCTTACAATCCATCAGTGACACCTAATAGTATATAGTGATAACTCAATAGAATAAAAGTATGAACACTTAGGTACAGTTATCATATGATTCAGTCCTTCTATCAGGAGTCCCGACTTGATGGAGGTCATGAAGAGCTCGATAAATCCCATCGTCAGTCATATGCTAAATTGGCTCGACTCGAGTTCATTTGTGAATCTCGTAGAAATTTTTTTTCAATATTCACACGTACTTTGGCAAAAAACTTTTTGAACTCAGTCTCACAAATCACATAGGATTTTTCTTTTTTTATCAAGATCGATAGATCCCATCTAAGTGCATGCTACTCCAAACAGTGAACCTGAACTTACTGAAGCCAACATACACAGCAAGGATCCAAATGGCTAGGGATCAAAAAAATATGCAGTCAAACCCAGTAGCCTCGCTATGAATAGTCAATGATACTGCAGGTCAAAAGACCACTCACACCATTGTAGTATCAAGAAGACCACTGATGAGTGAGTGACATCCATATGATTCTCATGTTGGTTACGTTCAGTGCAAGTTGTTCTCTAACAACCACTTGCACCTTCACCTTCACCCCAGTATCTCTACACCGCAGACCTGAGACTCATTTATCCACAGAGAAGGTGAACCGTGCATCGATCTCAAATGAATTGATCGCTGTCCTCCATGATGATTTTTTGATCGAGAGTATTTAGAAATTAACCACTAATTAATATATATCTCAAATTCTTAACTCTTTAAGAATATATAAAAATTATCTTTGTTAATTTTTAGGATAAATCATGGATACATAAATATGCTTAGAAAAAAAAACCCTTTATTGATAATAAAAAATTATAAGTACAAGTATAGGCCCAAGAATTACATAATGTGTTAGCCAACAATTGGCTTCTAGGGCACAAACCAACAAACTTCCACTTGACCTAAAGCCAATTGGCCATATATCTAAGATCCATCTTCTTAAGGTGAGCTTCGATCTTCTACTAGCTGAGAGGCTTGGTCAGCGGGTCCGCCACATTCAGTATAGAGTCGACTCTCTGCACCTCGATGAACTTCTTCTCGAGATATTCGTGTATAATATGAAACCGTCGCTCTATGTGCTTGGACTTTTGATAAGATTTGGACTCATTAGCAAGAGCTATGGCACCATTGTTATCGCAGTGTAGTGAAATGACATCTGATGACATCACACCCAGCTTCGCAATGAATATTTTGAACCAAACGGCTTCTTTAGTAGCTTCAGAGGTGGTGATGTACTCAGCTTCTATGGTTGAATCTACAATGATCGACTTCTTGAAATTCTTCCAGCTAACCATACCATCATTCCATAAGAAAAAATATCCTGATATAGACTTTCTATCATCGACATCAACTATAAAGTCTAAATCGGTGTATCCCTCAACTTTCAGCTCTGATCCTCCATCAAAGACCAACATCAAATCTTTAGTCCTTCTCAAGTACTTAAAGATATTTTTAACAGTAATCTAGTGTTCTTCACCTGAATTTCCCTGATATCTACTCGTGACATTCATGACAAGTGCTATATCAGGGCATGTACATAACATGGCATACATGAGACTCCCTATTGCCGAAGCATAAGGGATCTTACTCATGTGCTGGATCTCCTCAGGTGTGTCAAGGCATATCTTCTTGGAGAGATGAATACTATGTCTAAGGGGTAAAAGACTCCTCTTGGAGTTTTTCATACTAAATCTCTTAAGCACCTCTTCTATGTACATATGCTGTGAGAGTCCTATCATTCTCTTGGTTCTATCTCTATAGACCTTTAGACCAAGAATATAGGAAGCTTCTCCTAGGTCTTTCATGGTGAACTCTTTCGACAATCATATTTTGACTGACGTCAGTAAGAAAATATCATTCTCAATCAGGAGGATGTCATCCACATACAATACGATGAATGTGACAGCACTTCTACTGACCTTTTTGTATACACAACTCCTCATTTTTGATGAAATCAAATATTTTGATCACATCATTGAAGCAAGTGTTCCAACTTCGAGATGCTTGTTTGAGTCCATATATGGATCTTTACAGCTTGCTGACCTTGTGATCACTATCACTGGACATGAAACCCAGAGGCTGCTCCATACAGATATCTTTCTCAAGATATCCATTTACGAAGGTAGTTTTCACATCCATCTGTCAGATTTTATAATCATAAAATACTGCTATGGCAAGCAGAGTACAGATGGATTTCAGTATGGCTACGGACAAAAAAATTTCATTATAGTCGATACCTTCGCATCGACTATAACCTTTCATGACTAGCCTTGCCTTATACGTTTCTATCTTACCATCTGACCTAATCTTCCTTTTGTAAATTCATTTATACCCAATAGGTACAATACCTTCAAGTGGATCTACTAAGGAACAAATCTGGTTGGATTGCATGGAGTCAATTTCTAACTTCAGCGCATCCATCCATTTCTCAGAGTCTACATCTAACATTGCCTCATCGTAGGTTTTGAGATCATTCCTAATGTCCTTATATCCCACAAGGAATGTTTCCTCTAAATCCTCTGTAAGAATACCTAAGTATCTTTCAGGAGGATGGGATATCTTAATTTACGAGGTGGAGGAGGTATCACATCTACTGGCTTATTATTGGGTTTAGATCTTTGGACTTGATGCTTTTTAGAGACTTTCTTTTCGAGCTCAATCTTCCTCCCACTGTCTCTATCTTGGATAAACTCTTTTTTCAAGAAGACGGCATGGTGGCTCACAATCATATTGTGATCCTCAAGAAAATAAAAGTAGTATCTCATAGTTTTCTTAGGATACCCTATAAAACAAGTCCTAAAAGATCTAGCCTCTAACTTGTCTGCCTACTATCGCTTGACATGGGTCGGACATCTCCAAATCTTAAGGTATCTAAGAGTTGGCTTCTTACCATATCATTATTCATATGGTATGGTAGAAACAGATTTAGAGGGAACCCGATTCAAGAGATGAATCGCAGAAAGCAAAGTATGTCCCTAGAGAAAGTCAGGAAGATCTTTGAAGCTCATCATGGACCGGACCATATCTAATAGGTTATGATTCTTCCTTTCGGATACCCCATTGAGCTGAGGCATCTCTGGAGGTGCCACTATAAAACTATGCCATTATCTTTGAGATCGGTCCGAAATTTTTCACTAAGATATTTTCCTCCTCGATCTAATCGAAGAACCTTAATAAATTTTTGGTCTATTTTTCTACTTCATGTTTGAATTCTATGAACTTTTTAGAAGCTTTAGACTTTCGTTGCATCAGATACACGAATCCATACCATGAATAATTATCAGTAAAGATTATGAAGTAGATATAGCCACCCCTGGCTTGTATATCAAATGAACCACACACATCAGTGTGTACCTAGGCTAATATCTCAGTGGCCCTTTCTCCTTATCCCACAAAGGGCAGCTTGGCTATTTTTTCTTGAAGACACGATTCATAGACTGGATAAGAATTGAACGTCAATGGTCCAAGAAGACCATCTTTCTCCAGTTTGATGAGTCTGTCTTCTTCAATATGGCCTAGCCTAAGGTGCCACAGATACTTTTGGCTGATCCTATCTCTAGATCTCTTAGACCCTATGGCATTTACTATTTACTCGTTAATATTTATACTTACATTCATACGTAAATGGTAAAGATCATCAATCAAGAAAGCACGTGCCACAAGTTTATTTTCAAAATAAATAGAACACGTCTTTATTGAAGTGAAAATTGTAATTATCCTATGCCAGCATATAAATAGAAATCAAATTTTTACTGGCTATAGGTACATAAAAACAATCTTTCAGAAGTAAATTAAATCCTAATGATAGTCGTAGAGGGTAGGTCCCGACGACCACAACAGCAATCCTCACTCCATTGTCGATCCAAAGAGTGATTTCACCTTCCCTCAGCCCCCTAACTTTTTCAAGACCTTGCATTGAAGTGCACAAATGAGTATTTGAACCAGAATCAGAAACCTAACTAGAAGAAGAAAAAACCATTAGATTAGTTTCAATAATGAGCAACTCAGATGTACCTTCAGAAAGCCCATCCTTCTTCTTACTTTTGATAGTCGTCAAGTAGGCTGGACAGTTCTTTCTCCAGTGGCCTTCGATATTGTAATGAAAATATTTTTTTTTATCATCAGCCTTCTTCGGAACCTATTTCTTGGGCTTGGCCTCATTCTTCTGCTTCTTTGCAGACCTTTTCTTCTTCTTGAAAGAAGACTTCCTTTTGAAGGAAGCCCACTCCACAGCCAAAACTGTGTCCCTTGAATTTTTCAAGGTACCCTCTGCAGTCACCAGCATTTTCAATAACTCTGAAAAAGTAGCATCAATCTTATTCATATGGTAGTTCATGATGAACTACCCATATGAATTAGGAAGAGACTGGAGGATCAGATCCACCTGTAATTTCTAGTCCATATTCATCTCGAGCTTCTGAAGCTCCTCTATGTTCTTGATCCTTATCAAACAATGATCATTGATGGCCTGTCCATCACGCATCTTCGCTCTGAAAAGTCTCCTGGAGATCTCAAAGTGAGCTTTGCGACTCTGTTCACCATATAACTCTTACAGGTGAACCAACATCTCCCTAGCAGTCTTCTTCTTATCTTCATGCTATTGCTGAAGATCATTGGACATGGATGCTAAGATATAGAACTTCGCCTTGTCATCTTCATCCATCCACTTCTCAAGTGCAGCTCGTTGATTAGTGGATGGGCGAGCAGGTAATGCAGGTGCTTCCTGATCGAGGATATGGATGAGTTTTTTGAAATTGAGAATAATTCTCAAATTTTGAAGCCAGTCTTTGTAATTGGCGTCGATTAACCTATTTGTATCAAAGATTCGGGCTAAGAGGTTTGAACTCGACATGGTTATCTGCAGAGAGAATAATTTTTAATTAGATTTTGTACTTATAAAAATATTTATTCTAGAGACTTTAAAAACAAACAAAGGCTCCCACTATTTCTTTGAATCTCCCATGCTCCTCGGATGGAGAAATGAAAATCTATATGTGATCAATTTCAAGTGGATATTACAGTCTCATTAATCTATACATATCTCACCTAACAGTTATTGGTGAGTACAGACCGATGAGCTGACAACACTTTATCCATTGCTTCACTAAGCAAGATGTAGTGGGCTTGGTCTTTAAGTCCTATGGCCTCACCTAATAGTTATTGACACATTCCTTAGTTAAGTCAGACCCATTGTTCACCAGCGAGCACAAAACCATCATTGGGACCCTCACCTAACAATTATTGGGCCCAACCCCATCTCTATCCTAGGACATCAAATATCAATAGAGTGGTTGTACCTTTTCGATGCAACCGAACCACTGTAACTAGTTGAAAATGATCAATGTCAAGAAGGTACTTGTATCTCTACAATGATGGAAGACCTCTAGACTTAATATTTAATAAGAAGATTTGGATTTAGATCTCTTCTAAATTAGCAGATCTGACATCCGACTGATTAAATTAGGTCAGCACATCAATATATCTAACCATCCGAGTTGGCATGGATGAACTCAAGTCAATAAGTAACCTAACACGAGTCCTCCAATTGCTTTCCTTAGACACCAATCAAAATTGATCAGGTCAGACAATAAAATTAATTAAATAATGACCATCTAAATACTTATCTTAGACACCAAATTGGTCGATTAGAATCGATTAGATTAACCTATTGAGATGGGTTCGAACCATTGAGCAAAATTTGATCTTAAGTCAATCAACTCATATCAAAATATGAATCGATGCGACCAACTATAACTAAAGTTGACTTTGAGCCCCTTTGATTTAATCTTAATTATCAATCGATTAGATTCAATCAACTGCTCAAAATCGAAGACGAGTTCTAGCCTGATCTAATCAATTAGATCCTAATTGTGGTTTGTTCACTTAGACCTAATTTGTTCAACCCATATCCACAAGCAACAATATAATTTCAAATCTAAAAGTGATATTTAGATTATATTTCATTGCATGCAATTAATGGCTTATGATCTTGAAACTATTTCAGATCTAAATCTAGTTTCATATATCGAATATATGTAGTTTCAGATCTAAATCAAATATGCATCATATATATATTAATTTTAAATCTAAAAATAACTTCATACATATCAAATATGTATAAAATTAGATCTGAAATAATGATCAAAATATTTCAAAAATAGCTTTTCAAAAATTGATTCACATCAAACTAGGACAACTTTTATAATATAGAGGGTAAACCCTATATCAGAAAACCTTCTATCAGTTTGATGTGAATTTTAATCATTCTAATTTCATATCTAAATATAAATTAAATATATCATATATGTCAATTTTTAGATCTAAAAGATTTGATTTAATTATTTCAAAAATAATTTTTAAAATCGATTAATCTTGTACTAAGACAACTTTTGTAACATAAGGAGTAAATCCTATACCAGGACAACCTTATATTAACACAAAATTGATTTTAAATCATTAAAACTTTCAGATCTAATCTAAAAAATAGATCATATATATTTTCAAAACCTGTGACTCTGACATCACTGTTAGAAAATTGGGTAAACAGCATGTATAAATTTTAAAACTTTAAAAATAGGCAGCAAAAAATAAAATAGGTTCCCTTTAACCCCACATGCTAGAGATCAAATCTAAACATACCCAAACTCAAGAGAAAGCACATATCATCAATTTAGAATTTAAAAAAAATTATGAGATCAGATCTCATTACCTTGGTGCAGGTAGATACTCACCGCTTCTAATGATCTCGGATTCATAGAAAGTTAAGCCACACATGTATTCGGCCTCTATGAGTTTTTATCAAGATCTATCTTGAATTTTTTTCTTCTCATAAAAGATTCTTCTTCTCAAAAAAAATTTTGACCTTGAAGATTTTGATCAACTCCTTTGATTTCAACTGCGAGATCAACTCCTTGATCTGCAGCCTTCTTCTTCTTCTCCTCGATCCTTGATCTCTAAGTCACCAATACTTAATCTTGACATGTGGAAGAGAGAGAACCTAACTTTTGGGTATATAAAGGAAGAAAATGATGAGAGGAGGTGTGGAGATGGAGAAAGGGAGAGTTTTGTTGATCAAAAAGTTTATTCTTTGAAACCCTTGAGACCATCCTTTATATATAGACGTGCCCTGACACATACTAGGAACCCAATAATCTTAAAAAGATAGATTCTTATCTCATAAGAATCTTCTATCTTTTTAATCTAATTTATGTCAAATAAAATTAGATATAAATGGTAATTAATCAGCCCCTTTATGTATGTACAAGAGACATCATGAGAATATATGTCAGGTAGTTGGGGCGCCAACTCTTGGCACCCTACAAAGGGATCTCTAGCCAAAAAGAGATGGGACATGGACCCTACTCTCTCTCTTCCAAGCTATGACACATAAGAGGGGGTGGGCCCCTCAAAGATTTGGCACCCAAAAATTTTCAAAAAGAAAAAGGTGCACCACTCAATCTTTCATCTATTCCACATGTACACTTAGAGATAATTAGGAGATAAAGAAGAGATAATGTTAGGATAATTATGCCAACTAATTGACTTAATCAAATTCTCTTGGGCTCATAATTAAGAGCTCAATTAAATTCAAATGAATTTAGGTTAAGTTTAAGGCAATGGACTTGATCGAATCAAAGTTTCGAGAAGAATTTGGTTTAACCATATGCTAGCATGGTCCTCATAAACCTAATAGGATTTCAATAAACCCTAACCCAATTGAAACTTCATAAGTCCAATTGATAAATTCGAGATTAAATCTCTTAACATATGATCGCATAGGTTCTATTCTATCTAATAGTGAGATATATTGTAATATCTATCACAATATCATTGAAACTCTTTTCGATGGATTGGAATATTTTTAATTCTACCTTTTGAGGATCATCGATCATCAAGATGATGCTCAATGAGTCTCACAATCCACCAGTGACACCTAGCAGTATATTGTGACACTCCAATAGAATGAAAGTATGAACTCCTAGGTATAATTATCGTATGATTCAGTCTTTCTATCATGAGTTCTAACTTAATGGAGGTCATGGAGAGCTCGTCAAATCTCATCGTCAGTCATATACTAGACTGGCTCAACTCGAGTTCATTTGTGAATCCTGTAAAATTTTTTTTTTTGGTATTCATACTTTCTTTGGCCAAAGACTTTCTGAACTCAGTCTCATAAATCGCATAGGACTTCTTCTTTTCTACCAAGGTCGATAGATCCCATTTAGGTGCATCCTAATCGAAACAGTGAACCTGAACCTACTGAAGTCAATATACACAGCAAGGATCCAAATGACTAGGGACCAAAGAAATATGCAATCAAACTCAGTAGCCTCAATACGAATAGCCAATAACACCATAGGTCAAAGGATCACTCACACCACTGCAACATTGAAAAAAATTACTGATGAGTGAGTAGACATCCATGTGATTCTCATATTGGTCACGCTCAGTGCAAGTTGTCCTCTAACAACCATTTATACCTTCACCCTAATGTCTCTACACCACAGATCGAAGACTCATCTACCCACAAGGGAGGTGAACCGTGCACCGATCTTAAATGGATTGATCACTATTCTCCATGACGATCTTTTGATCGGGAGTATTTAAAAATTAACTACTAATTAATGTATGTCTCAAATTTTTAACTCTTTAAGAATATATAAAAATTATCTTTGTTAATTTTTAGGATAAATCATGGACACATAAACATGATTGGAAAAAAAAAGTTCTTTATTGACAATAAAAAATTATAAGTACAAATATAGACTCAAGAATTACATAATGTGTCAGCCAATAATTAGCTTTTAGAGCACAAATCCAACACTAGGATGATCTAGGGTTAAACTGTCAATCCTAAAGGATCATCCTCATTGTATTCCAACCTTTGAAATCTATCATATGGATTATCCTAGTCAAGATTTTACTAAATTAAAATACAGTGATGTATCAGTTTCTATAATCTGGAGGAGTGAATTTCATCTTGATCCACACACAGATTTTATAAGTACTTGACTATGCGCAATAGCCTTCCATCACTACATTAAAAATATAGATAGTCTGATACCAAAATATAGTGAGTTTCTTACAAGTCACTATGGTGATCTCAGGTATGAAGGATGCTTATGCCCAAATACTTTGCAAGCTACTCTTGATAGCAGAGTGCTCAACCGGTGAGTCACTATTTAGTGATGAAATACTTCTACACCTCACTTGTATGCCATACCAGCATCTTCACACTCTTTGGTTAAGAAGACAATCAACTTATATGGCACACAATGATCTTCACTCGATAAACATTATCATCTTTTAATGATGTATCATTTAGTCATGAACATTGTTGGGTATAAAATATCCACAGCCGAAGTCCTCAGCGAAATCGACCACATGACGACTCCGCCCGGACTCCTACGGGAGCCGGGCTTCATCCTCGACTCCAACGGCTGCAGACAGACTTCGTCCGGACTCCTACGGGAGTCGGACTCCGTCGACGACTTCAACAGCAGGAAGACTCCGCCCGGACTCCTACGGGAGTCGGGCTTCATCCTCGACTCCAACGGCTGCAGACAGGCTTCGTCCAGACTCCTACGGGAGCCGGACTACGTCGATGACTTCAACAACGGGTAGACTCCGCCCGGACTCCTACGGGAGTCGGGCTCCATCCTCAACTTCAACCGTTGGTAAGCCCTGTCCGGACTCCTACGGGAGCCAGACTTCGCCTTTAACCTTGATTGCAGGAAGACTCCGCCCGGACTCCTACAGGAGCCAGGCTTCATCCTCGACTCCAACGACTGTGGACAGACTTCGTCCGGACTCCTACGGGAGCCGGACCCCGCCGACGACTTCAACAGCAGGAAGACTCCGCCCGGACTCCTACGGGAGTCGGGCTTCATCCTCGACTCCAACGGCTGCAGACAGGCTTCGTCCGGACTCCTACGGGAGCTAGACCCCGCCGACGACTTCAACAGCAGGAAGACTCCGCCCGGACTCCTACGGGAGCAGGGCTTCATCCTCGACTCCAACGGCTGCAGACAGGCTTCGTCCGGACACCTACGGGAGCTGGACTCTACCAACGACTTCAATGCTGGTAGACTCCGCCCGGACTCCTACGGGAGCCGGGCTCCGTTTTCAACTTCAACCGCTGGTAAGCCCTGTCCGGACTCCTATGGGAGCCAGACTTCGCCTTTAACCTTGATTGCAGGAAGACTCCGCCCGGACTCTTACGGGAGCCGGGCTTCGTCCTCGACTCCAACGGCTGCGGACAGACTTCGTCCGGACTCCTACGGGAGCCAGACCCCACCGACGACTTCAACAGCAGGAAGACTCCACCCAGACTCCTACGGGAGCCGGGCTTCATCCTTGACTCCAACGGCTGCAGACAGGCTTCGTCCAGACTCCTACGGGAGCCAGACTCCGCCGACGACTTCAACAGCAGGTAGACTCCGCCCGGACTCCTACGGGAGTCGGGCTCCATCCTCAACTTCAACCGCTGGTAAGCCCTGTCCGGACTCCTACGGGAGCCGGACTTCACCTTTAACCTTGATTGCAGGAAGACTCCGCCCGGACTCCTACGGGAGCCGGGCTTCGTCCTCGACTCCCACGGCTGCGGACAGACTTTGTCCGGACTCCTACGGGAGCCAGACCCTGCCGACGACTTCAACAGCAGGAAGACTCCGCCCGGACTCCTACGGGAGCCGGGCTTCGTCCTCGACTCCAACGGCTGCAGACAGGCTTCGTCTGGACTCCTACGGGAGCCGGACTCCACCGACGACTTCAACAGCTGGTATACTCCGCCCGGACTCCTACGGGAGTCGGGCTCCGTCCTCAACTTCAACCGCTGGTAAGCCCTGTCCGAAATCCTACGGGAGCCGGACTTCGCCTTTAACCTTGATTGCAGGAAGACTCCGCCCGGACTCCTACTGGAGCCGGGCTTCGTCCTCGACTCCAACGGCTGCGGACATACTTCGTCCGGACTCCTACGGGAGCCGGACCCCACCGACGACTTCAACAGCAGGAAGACTCCACCCGGACTCCTACGGGAGCCGGGCTTCATCCTCGACTCCAATGGCTGCAGACAGGCTTCATCCGGACTCCTACGGGAGCCGGACTCCGCCGACGACTTCAACAGCAGGTACACTCCGCCCGGACTCCTACGGGAGCCGGGCTCCGTCCTCAACTTCAACCACTGGTAAGCCCTGTCCAGACTCCTACGGGAGCCGGACTTTGCCTTTAACCTTGATTGCAGGAAGACTCCGCCCGGACTCCTACGAAAGTCGGGCTTCGTCCTCGACTCCAACGGCTGCGGACAGACTTCGTCCAGACTCCTACGAGAGCCGGACCCCGCCGACGACTTCAACAGCAGGAAGACTCCGCCCGGACTCCTACGGGAGCCGGGCTTCGTCCTCGACTCCAACGGCTGCAGACAGGCTTCGTCCGGACTCCTACGGGAGCCGGACTCCGCTGATGACTTCAACAGTGGGTAGACTCCGCCCGGACTACTACGAGAGTCGGGCTCCATCCTCAACTTCAACCGCTGGTAAGCCCTGTCCGGACTCCTACGGGAGCCAGACTTCACCTTTAACCTTGATTCCAGGAAGACTCCGCCCGGACTCCTACGGGAGTCGGGCTTCGTCCTCGACTCCAATGGCTGCAGACAGACTTCGTCCAGACTCCTACGGGAGCCGGACTCCGCCGATGACTTCAACAGCAGGTAGACTCCGCCCGGACTCCTACGGGAGCCGGGCTCCGTCCTCATCTTCAACCGCTGGTAAGCCCTGTCCGGACTCCTACGAGAGCCGGACTTCGCCTTTAACCTTGATTGCAGGAAGACTCCGCCCGAACTCCTACGGGAGCCAGGCTTCGTCCTCGACTCCAACGACTGCAGACAGACTTCGTCCGGACTCCTACGGGAGTCGGACCCCACCGACAACTTCAACAGCAGGAAGACTCCGCCCGGACTCCTATGGGAGCCGGGCTTCATCCTCGACCCCTACGGGTGCAAGGCAGACTTCGTCCGGACTCCTATGGGAGTCGAACTCCGTCATCAGCCCCGACCACTGCCGAGCTTCAGCCGATGGATCTGCATTCCCAGGCTGTATCAACGGCCACGATTCTGCTCCACTCACTGCGGCAGACCCTACGTGACCCCATTATTCTCTGACAGGCTGTATCAACGGCCATGATTCTGCTCCACTCACTGCGGCAGACCCTACGCAACCCCATTATTCTCTGACAGACTGTATCAACGGCCATGATTATGCTCCACTCCCTACGGCGGGTGCTGCGTGACTCCGCTATCTGTAACAAATTCCACGTGGCACGCCCCAGTGATGGCCACGGGTCTACTCCACTACTCTTCGCAGCAAATTCCGCCTGACTCTTGGCAGCCTACTACCAGGCGGTTACAAACGTCGCCATCAATCCGTTACCTCCTCTGCCTATAAAAAGGAGGACCCAGATACATTATTCTATAAGCTCATTTCTTATCTCAAAACTCTGCTAAATTCTCCGTTCGAGCACTCCATTCTTGTTGAGGTAGAGGACTGACTTGAGCATCGGAGGGTCTTGCCGGAGCAACCCCACCTCCGGTTTAGACTTCCTTTGCAGGTCCCGATGGTGACCGCGACTTTCCCGACTCCAGCTTATCCGGCGCCAGCAGGTTTTTGCACCAACAGGATTGGCACTAGAGGAAGGGCCCCTATGTCTTCGCAGCACCCTTGTTCTTAAAGTAGTGCTCAACGGATCCACTTCCGGCCATCTTCTCCGGCACCTAACCCTCCTTCCCTCATCTGATGCCTTCTCGCGAGGCCTCTGGGCAACTACCTCCAGCTATGGTCACCGATAAGGAGTGGCCGGATGACCGGTCTCTATCGGATTCCGTCAACGTCATCTCAGGGGAATCCCGACGGGAGGCAACCAGCATATTTATCGAAGAAGACGCCCAGGGACTCCAATTCCCTCATAACGATGCGGTCGTAGTTTCCTTAAATATAGCAAACTACGACGTCCGTCGCATTCTTGTTGACAACGAAAGTTCGGTCGATATCCTGTTCTACGATGTCTTTTCAAGAATATCCACCCTTGGTGGTCATCTGAGGCCGATTTGCTCCCCCCTGATTGGGTTTACTGGTGACGCCATTCCGATGGAGGGAATGATAGCTTTGACTGTGGCCACAGGTTGGCATCCAAAGCAGTCCAGGGCTCTTGTGAATTTCTTGGTGGTGAAGGTGCCATTTGCCTACAATGCAATCCTTGGCCGACCCGGCCTCAATGCTCTCAGAGCTATCGTTTCAACCTACCATTTGAAATTGAAGTTCCCCACCAACCAGGGGATCAGAGAGGTCCGGGGAGACCAGGCTCTGGCCAGACACTGCTACAACATCACCTTGCAAAGAAGCGACAGGGCTGACTCCTATCCCGTCGATGGATTGGATGCTCGCGACGACCTCAATGAAGAAAGGGGTGGCCCAATCGAAGATCTGGTACCAATTCCCCTGAATGATGGGAATGGGGAGCATGTGGTGTTAATTGGCTCCAGCCTGGGGGAGGAGGTGCGGACGCGCCTTATTGATTTCCTCCAAAGGAATGCGGACGTTTTTGCTTGGGTTCCAGCTGACATGCCGAGGATTGACACGGAGGTCATGGAACATCATCTGGCTGTCGACCCAAAGCATAGACCGACAAAAGAAAAAATCCAGAGTCATGCCCCGGAGAGGCAGAAGGCGATAGCTGAGGAAGTGGATAAGCTTCTCAAGGCCGGATTCATTAAGGAAGTCAATTATCCTGATTGGATTTTCAATGTTGTATTGGTCAAGAAAGCAAACGGCAAGTGGAGGATGTGTATAGACTTCAAAAAGCTGAATAAGGCTTGTCCAAAGGACAGCTACCCCCTTCCCAGAATCGACCAACTGGTGGATGCTACCTCGGGCCATGAGCTCCTCACTTTTATGGATGCGTTCTTCGGCTATAATCAAATTAGAATGGCATCGGGAGATGAAGAAAAGACAGCTTTCATCACTAATCGTGGCCTTTACTGCTCCAGGGTCATGCCGTTCGACCTCAAGAATGCGGGTGCAACCTACCAACGGCTGGTGAACAAAATCTTCAAAGAGCAAATCGGCCGAAACATGGAGGTCTACGTGGACGATATGCTTGTAAAAAGCAGGACCTCCAGAAATCATGTCACCGACCTCGAGGAAACCTTTGACGCTCTTCAAAAGTATAGAATGAAGCTGAACCCAACTAAATGCGCTTTTGGGGTAACCTCCGAAAAGTTCCTGGGCTTCATGGTATCGGGGTGCGGGATTGAGGCCAATCCAGAGAAAATTCACGCCATCCAAGAGATGACCGCCCCAAAGTCGATCAAGGAAGTTCAGTGCCTCACAGGGAGGATAACGGCTCTTAATCGTTTTGTCGCGAGGTCAGCCGAACGATGCTTGCCCTTCTTTCAAACCCTCAAGCAGTCGAAGAACTTCTGTTGGACCTCTGAATGCCAATAGGCATTTGAAGAATTAAAAAGCTACCTTAGCCCACCCCCGCTGCTGGCGAAGCCCGAATCTGGAGAGGAACTATTTTTGTACCTGGCGATCTCTCCCACGGCCCTCACGACCGTCCTTGTCAAAGAAGAAACGAAAGTCCAGCGACCAGTTTACTACATCAGCTGCGCGTTGAGGGACGCCGAGACCACGTACACCAAATTGGAAAAACTGACCTACGCCTTGTTGATTGCAGCTCGGAGGCTCCGACCCTACTTTCAAGGGCACACCGTGATGCTACTCACTGACCAACCAATCAAGGCGGTTTTGCACCGGGCTGACACCTCCGGAAGAATGGCAAAATGGGTGATTGAGCTCACAGAATTCGACATCAACTACAGACCTAGACCAGCAATAAAGGCCCAAATATTGGCAGATTTCATAGTAGAGTGCACCATCCCAGAGGAGGCTGAACCCGAGCAAGGCGAAGTTGACGACCTGAAGTCTCACCCGAACTCCCCCAACGAAGAGGCCAATCCCTCCGATTGCTTTTGGACCCTCTATGTGGACGGATCTTCCAACATGACCGACGCGGGTGCAGGCCTGATCTTAGTAAGCCCGGAGGGAGTCATCACGGAGTACGCTCTGCGTTTCGAATTTCCCGCAACAAATAATGGAGCAGAATATGAAGCTCTGATCGCAGGATTAAGGATCGCCAAGGAGCTGGGAATAGGTCAACTCCGGGTACACAGCGACTCCCAACTAGTGGTGGGGCAAGTCAGCGGGAGTTATGAAGCGCGGGAGGACAGTATGGCTAAATATCTTGAGAAAGTAAAGGAGCTTACCACCACCTTTAGTAGTTTCGACATTAGGCAGATCCCAAGGCTAGAGAATACCAGAGCCGATCTTCTCTCCAAGCTGGCGACATCGGCTCCGATCGAACTGCCCAAAGGCGTCCTCTTTGAAGTTCTAAAACATCCGAGTACAGAAGAATCGCGGCCCGTAATGGAAGTAGACCACGAGCCCAGCTGGGTCGACCCACTGATAACCTATCTTGGAGATGGAGTTCTCCCCCAGGATGCGAAGGAGGCTCGGAAGCTCCAAAATCAAGCCTCCCGATACATCCTTTATGAGGGCAAATTGTACAAAAGATCATATTCCTTGCCCCTCTTGAGATCCCTCCGGCCCTCGGAAGCTGACTACGCCTTATGGGAAGTACACGAGGGAGTTTGCGAAAACCATTTGGGAGCCAGATCTTTATCCCACAAGCTACTCCGCCAAGGATACTACTGGCCAACAATACATCATGATTCGATTGAATATGTCAAAAAGTGCGATCGATGCCAGAGATACGCCAACGTCCAGAGACAGCCCGCCACCGAGCTCACACCCTTGAGTGCCCCATGGCCTTTTGCATAGTGGGGGATGGACATCCTTGGCCCCTTTCCCATGGCATCTGGACAAAGAAAGTTTCTCCTTGTAGCAATCGACTACTTCACCAAATGGGTTGAAGCCGAACCACTAACAAAAATCACAGAAGCGAAAGTACAAAATTTTGTCTGGAAGTCAATTGTGTGCAGGTTCGGTCTGCCTAGAACCCTAATCACTGATAATGGGCGACAATTCACGGGAGCCAGATTCGCCGAATTTTGTGAAGATCTAAACATCTCCCACAACTTCACATCAGTAGCCCATCCTCAGGCGAACGGCGAAGCTGAGGTGACTAACAGAACCCTTTTGCAGGGGATTAAGATAAGGCTTGAAAAAGCAAAAGGAACTTGGGCGGACGAGCTTTATCATGTGCTATGGGCGTATCGAACTATCCAAAGGTTGCCTACGGGGGAGACTCCCTTTGCTTTAGCCTTTGGTACAGAAGCCGTCATCCCGATCGAGCTTAAACTCCCGTCGGCACGAGTCGTGGCATTCGACGAACACCAAAATTCACAAAGTCTCGGAGCCAACCTCGACCTACTGGAAGAAAGATGGGAGATCGCACAGGTTCGAATGGCAGCCTACAGACAGAAAGTTGCTCGATATTACAACGCCCGGGTCAAGAACAAGGCCTTTAAAGCAGGAGATCTAGTGCTCCGACGAGCTGCTGTCTCGCAACCTCAGGACAGGGGGAAACTCATCCCAAACTGGGAGGGACCTTATGAGGTCAAAGAAGTAGTCCGGCCCGGAACTTATTATCTTAAGGAGCTCGGAGGAGTCGACCTCCCACGATCGTGGAGCTCAAAAAACTTGCATATGTACTACCAGTGACTTCGTTTTAATCAAAAATCTCATACCCCTGTGTCTTTGGACAATTCAAGCAAATTGTATCAAAAACAAAAGGGCAACCTCATAAAGTCGAAGGCCCGGTTCCATTTAGACCGGATGGGGGGAGAGGCCTTGCAACGCCCATATGTGCCCCCACAGCCCTGTTAGGGACAGGAGGAGAACCTCGCCCTAACTTGAGCAAAGTTGAAGGCCCGATTCCATTTAGACCGGATGGGGGGAGAGGCCTTGCAACGCCCATATGTGCCCCCACAGCCCTGTTAGGGACAGGAGGAGAACCTCGCCCTAACTTGAGCAAAGTCGAAGGCCCGGTTCCATTTAGACCAGATGGGGGGAGAGGCCTTGCAACGCCCATATGTGCCCCCACAGCCCTGTTAGGGACAGGAGGAGAACCTCGCCCTAACTTGAGCAAAGTCGAAGGCCTGGTTCCATTTAGACCGGATGGGGGGAGAAGCCTTGCGACGCCCATATGTGCCCCCACAGCCCTGTTAGGGACAGGAGGAGAACCTCACCCAAACTTGAGCAAAGTCGAAGGCCCAATTCCATTTAGACCGGATGAGGGGGAGGCCCTGCAACGCCCCTATGCGCCCCCCAAGAGGAAAACTTTGCCCTAACTTAAGCAACTTCAACCGATGGTAAGCCCAGCCCGGACTCCTATGGGAGCCGGACTCCATCGCCGACATCAACTACAGGACAACCCCGCCCGGACTCCTACGGGAGCTGGGCTCCGCTGACAACAGCAACTGCCGATAAGACTTCGCCCTGACTCCTACGGGAGCCGAACTTCGCCTTTAACCTTGATTGCAGGAAGACTCCACCCGGACTCCTACGGGAGCCGGGCTTCATCCTCGACTCCAACTTCAAGAGGGATTCTCCGTTCGGGCTCCCACGGGAGCCGAACTTAGCCTCGACTTCAGCGGAGAAAAAAAAAACTCCAAGCGAAAAAGGAAGGCAATGGCTCACAACAGCGATGATTGGAAAGCAAACAGCGCACGAGGGCAACGGAAGCTCGGATCCCCGAATTCAAGCCCCAGGAGGGACCCCGGGCCCGAATGGCCCCGAGCGAACCTGCAGTCGTTAACAGAATGACAACTGGGTATCTTCGAACGGCGTAAAAGTCAAAAAGGAGCTCGGCAAATAACAACCCTACACGAATAAAAGAGGTCGTCGATGACCTTGGGACGACATGAAAAAGAAAAGAAGAAAAGAAGGAAGAAAGAGGAAAGGAAAATGAAGAAGTTCGACAGACAACTATTCAATACAAGATGCAGACAAGGTAACAAAATCCTCTTTTCATTTAACAAGATATACGTTACAAGACCCGGTGGGTCGAGAAAAAGATGTACATCATCGCAAGCCTCGCGAGCACGGCTTGGAAGGGGTATACCGAAGGCCGCTCCGAGCTGCAAACTCCTCTTCCCATCCCTGTCCTTCTCAGCCGCGTTCTCCAGTGCGTATAACAGACCTATCAGCTCTCGCCCCACCTCACTTCGCTCCATCTCTGATGTCCCAACCCTAGGGGGAAAAGGGTGGGATAGATCCCCGGGGGCGGTAAGGGCAACGGTGGCAGTGACGAAGACCTGTTTCAAGAAGAGACGGAGTCACCTTGGAGGCAGCGGTGATGCCAGATATATGCTCCATCTCTGAAAGCTCCGCGACAGCCGTCACCCAAAATGCTCCGGCAAGGTCGGCATGCGCTACTTCCACCATCCCCGCAATAAATTCCACTGCCCCACCATCGACGCCGACCGCCTTTGGTCCCTCGGCCCCGACGGCATCAAGGATCCCGCCACAGCTTATGACGACAGCTCTGCCCTCTTGATCGGTATCACCCCGCCTTGCTGCTCTGAAATTCTCGGGCAGAATAACTTCATCGGCGGCCCCCGCTATTAAACCCCTGTTGTTGAAGGAATTCTTCCTCGAGCCCCCTTTAAAACGATGGAGATTCCCACCAGCCGCCATTCTCCTCCTCTCCTTCCTCCAAGCCCTAAACATCCCTTCAAGAATGGCCTCCGGGGTAGAGGGCACGGCGTGGGAACCCTCAGAGAAGAATTGGGGGACTGAAGAAGGCAAGGACTGGTGCGAGGGGAGTGGCTGGGTAGCTAAGCTCTCAGGCAAAAGAGAGGTACCATCCTATCGGCAGGATGAGGCCACGAAAGGAGATTAGGGGGTTTAAATAGCTGACGGATCCTAGCGCAGTTATGGCGGTGGGTGCTCCTGGGCCAACTGGTGCGTGCCATGTGTCCCATATGTCCCCCTCATCGCTATCGAGGGTTGATCATTCACAAATTTCCATAGCACGATGCTTGGGATCGTGTTCCGATGGGGGTTCTGAAAAGACTCTTCAGGTCACCTTCATCGAAAAACGGGCTCTGACGTGCACACATTGAATGCCAAAATATCTGGGGGTGGCGGTGCGCAGGATTCGAAGGGACGGCTTCGGCTATGCCCATCTCTCTCTGTACTTCCTTCGTTTGAAATTCAAACTCGAAAGTAGGGGGACTGGTGTTGGGTATAAAATATCCACAGCCGAAGTCCTCAGCGGAATCGACCACATGACGACTCCGCCCGGACTCCTACGGGAGCCGGGCTTCGTCCTCGACTCCAACGGCTGCAGATAGACTTCGTCCGGACTCCTACGGGAGCCGGACTCCACCGATGACTTCAACAGTAGGAAGACTCCGCCTGGACTCCTACGGGAGCCGGGCTTCGTCCTCGACTCCAACGGCTGCAGACAGGCTTCGTCCAGACTCCTACGGGAGCCGGACTCCGCCGATGACTTCAACAGCGGGTAGACTCCGCCCGAACTCCTACGGGAGCTGGGCTCCGTCCTCAACTTCAACCGCTGGTAAACCCTGTCCGGACTCCTACGGGAGCCAGACTTCGCCTTTAACCTTGATTGCAGGAAGACTCCGCCCGGACTCCTACGGGAGCCGGGCTTCGTCCTCGACTCCAACGGCTGCGGACAGACTTCGTCTGGACTCCTACGGGAGCCGGACCCCGTCGACGACTTCAACAGCAGGAAGACTCCGCCCGGACACCTACGGGAGCCGGAATTCATCCTCGACTCCAACGGTTGTAGACAGGCTTCATCCGGACTCCTACGGGAGCCGGACCCTGCCGACGACTTCAACAGTAGGAAGACTCCGCCCGGACTCCTACAGGAGCTGGACTTCGTCCTCGACTCCAACGGCTGCAGACAGGCTTCATCCGAACTCCTACGGGAGCCAGACTCCACCGATGACTTCAACAGCAGGTAGACTCCGCCCGGACTCCTACGGGAGCCGGGCTTCGTCCACAACTTCAACCACTGGTAAGCCCTGTCTGGACTCCTACGGGAGCCGGACCTCGCCTTTAACCTTGATTGCAGGAAGACTCCGCCCGGACTCCTACGGGAGCCGGGCTTCATCCTCGACTCCAACGGCTGCGGACAGACTTCGTCCGGACTCCTACGGGAGCCGGACCCCACCGACGACTTCAGCAGTAGGAAGACTTCGCCCGGACTCCTACGGGAGCCGGGCTTCATCCTCGACTCCAACGGCTGCAGACAGGCTTCGTCCGGACTCCTACGGGAGCCGGACTCTGCCGACGACTTCAATAGCAGGTAGACTCCGCCCGGACTCCTACGAGAGCCAGGCTCCATCCTCAACTTCAACCGTTGGTAAGCCCTGTCCGGACTCCTACGGGAGCCGGACTTCGCCTTTAACCTTGATTGCAGGAAGACTCCGCCCGGACTCCTATGGGAGCCGAGCTTCGTCCTCGACTACAACGGCTGCGGACAGACTTCGTCCGGACTCCTACGGGAGCCGGACCCCACCGACGACTTCAACAGCAGGAAGACTCTGCCCGGACTCCTACGGGAGCCGGGCTTCGTCCTCGACTCCAATGGCTACAGACATGCTTCGTCCGGACTCCTACGGGAGCCGGACTCCGCCGATGACTTCAACAGCGGGTAGACTCCGCCCGGACTCCTACGGGAGCCGGGCTACGTCCTCAACTTCAACCGCTGGTAAGCCCTGTCCGGACTCCTACGGGAGCCGGACTTCGCCTTTAACCTTGATTGCAGGAAGACTCCGCCCGGACTCCTACGGGAGCCAGGCTTCATCCTCGACTCCAACGGCTGTGGACAGACTTCGTCCGGACTCCTACGGGAGCCGGACCCCACCGACGACTTCAACAGCAGGAAGACTCCGCCCGGACTCCTACAGGAGCCGGGCTTCATCCTCGACTCCAACGGCTGCAGACAGGCTTCGTCCGGACTCCTACGGGCGCCGGACTCCGCCGATGACTTCAACAGCGGGTAGACTGCGCTCGAACTCCTACGGGAGCCGGGCTCCGTCCTCAACTTCAACCGCTGGTAAGCCCTGTTCGGACTCCTACGGGAGCCGGACTTCGCCTTTAACCTTGATTGCAGGAAGACTCCGCCCGGACTCCTACGGGAGCCGGGCTTCGTCCTCGACTCCAACGGCTGCGGACAGACTTCATCTGGACTCCTACGGGAGCCGGACCCCATCGATGACTTCAACAGCAGGAAGACTCCGCCCGACCTCCTACGGGAGCCGGGCTTCATCTTCGACTCCAACGGCTGCAGACAGGCTTCGTCCAGACTCCTACGGGAGCCGGACCCTGCCGATGACTTCAACAGTAGGAAGACTCCGCCCGGACTCCTACGGGAGCCGGGCTTCATCCTCGACTCCAACGGCTGCAGACAGGCTTCGTCCGGACTCCTACGGGTGCCAGACTCCGCCGATGACTTCAACAGCAGGTAGACTCCGCCCGGACTCCTACGGGAGCCGGGCTCCATCCACAACTTCAACCACTGGTAAGCCCTGTCTGGACTCCTACGGGAGCCGGACTTCGCCTTTAACCTTGATTGTAGGAAGACTCCGCCCGGACTCCTACGGGAGTCGGGCTTCGTCCTCGACTCCAACGGCTGCGGACAGACTTCGTCCGGACTCCTATGGGAGCCGGACCCCGTCGATGACTTCAGCAGTAGGAAGACTCCGCTCGGACTCCTATGGGAGCCGGGCTTCATCCTCGACTCCAACGGCTGCAGACAGGCTTCGTCCGGACTCCTACGGGAACCAAACTCCGCCGACGACTTCAACAGCAGGTAGACTCCGCCCGGACTCCTACGGGAGCCGGGCTCCGTCCTCAACTTCAACCGCTGGTAAGCCCTATCCGGACTCCTACGGGAGCCGGACTTCGCCTTTAACCTTGATTGCATGAAGACTCCGCCCGGACTCCTACGGGAGTCGGGCTTCATTCTCGACTACAACGGCTGCGGACAGACTTCGTCCGGACTCCTACGGGAGCCGGACCCCGCCGACGACTTCAACAGCAGGAAGACTCCGCCCGGACTCCTACGGGAGCCGGGCTTCATCCTCGACTCCAACGGCTACAGACAGGCTTCGTCCAGACTCCTACGGGAGCCGGACTCCGTCGATGACTTCAACAGCGGGTAGACTCCGCCCGGACTCCTACGGGAGCCGGGCTCCATCCTCAACTTCAATCGCTGGTAAGCCCTGTCCGGACTCCTACGGGAGCCGGACTTCGCCTTTAACCTTGATTGCAGGAAGACTCCGCCCGGACTCCTACGGGAGCCGGGCTTCGTCCTCGACTCCAATGGCTGTGGACAGACTTCGTCCGGACTCCTACGGGAGCCGGACCCCACCGACGACTTCAACAGCAGGAAGACTCCGCCCGGACTCCTACGGGAGCCGGGCTTCATCCTCGACTCCAACGGCTGCAGTCAGGCTTCGTCCGGACTCCTACAGGAGTCGAACTCCGCCGACGACTTCAACAGCAGGTAGACTTCGCCCGGACTCCTACGGGAGCCAGGCTCCATCCTCAACTTCAACCGCTGGTAAGCCCTGTCCGGACTCCTACGGGAGCCGGACTTCGCCTTTAACCTTGATTGCAGGAAGACTCCGCCCGGACTCCTACGAGAGCTGGGCTTCATCCTCGACTCCAACGGCTGCGGACAGACTTCGTCCGGACTCCTACGGGAGCCGGACCCCACCGATGACTTCAACAGCAGGAAGACTCCGCCCGGACTCCTACGGGAGACGGACTTCATCCTCGACTCCAACGGCTGCAGACATGCTTCGTCCGGACTCCTACGGGAGCCGGACTCTGCCGACGACTTCAACAGTGGGTAGACTCCGCCCGGACTCCTACGGGAGCCGGGCTCCATCCTCAACTTCAACCACTGGTAAGCCATGTCAGGACTCCTACGGGAGTCGGACTTCACCTTTAACCTTGATTGCAGGAAGACTCCGCCCGGACTCCTACGGGAGCCGGGCTTCGTCCTCGACTCCAACGACTGCAGACAGACTTCGTCCGGACTCCATCGACGACTTCAACAGCAGGTAGACTCCGCCTGGACTCCTACGGGAGCCGGGCTCCATCCTCAACTTCAACTGCTGGTAAGCCCTTTCTGGACTCCTACGGGAGCCGGACTTCGCCTTTAACCTTAATTGCAAGAGGACTCCGCCCGGACTCCTACGGGAGCCGGGCTTCATCCTCGACTCCGACGGTTGCAGACAGACTTCGTCTGGACTCCTACGGGAGCCGGACCCCGCCGATGACTTCAACAGCAGGAAGAATCCGCCCGGACTCCTACGGGAGCCGGGCTTCATCCTCGACCCCTACGGCTGCAAGGCTGACTTCGTCCGGACTCCTACGGGAGTCGAACTCCGTCATCAGCCCCGACCACTGCCGAGCTTCAGTCGATGGATCTGCATTCTCAGGCTGTATCAACGATCATGATTCTGCTCCACTCACTGCGGCAGACCCTACGCAACCCCATTATTCTCTGACAGGCTGTATCAACGGCCATGATTCTGCTCCACTCACTACGGCAGACCCTACGTGACCCCATTATTCTCTGACAGGCTGTATCAACGGCCATGATTCTGCTCCACTCACTGCGGCAGACCCTACGCGACCTCATTATTCTCTGACAGGCTGTATCAACGGCCATGATTCTGCTCCACTCCCTGCGGCGGGTGCTGCGTGACTCCGCTACCTGTAATAGATTCCACGTGGCACGCCCCAGTGATGGCCACGGGTCTACTCCACTACTCTTCGCAGCAAATTCCGCCTGACTCTCGGCAGCCTACTACCAGGCGGTTACAAACGTCGCCATCAATCCGTTACCTCCTCTGCCTATAAAAAGGAAGACCCAGATACGTTATTCTATAAGCTCATTTCTTATCTCAAAACTCTGCTAAATTCTCCGTTCGAGCACTCCATTCTTGTTGAGGCAGAGGACTGACTTGAGCGTCGGAGGGTCTTGCCGGAGCAACCCCACCTCCGGTTTAGACTTCCTTTGTAGGTCCCGACGGCGACCGCGACTTCCCCGACTCCAGCTTATCCGGCGCCAGCAGGTTTTTGCACCAACAAACATATTTAACAACTATATGGTAAATCTTTTTTTATCGATTACTTTATAGTTCTAAGGACTTTATCACAGCACAAGAGTTCTAGCAAGAAATATGTAACTTTATGATGAATGATACCAAAGTAACTTTTATTCATTGATAAATAATTTATATATATATTATAAAATGAGCATAATCATCCAAATGATTGGTTTTAGGATATATTTTTTAATAATTACAGCATATCTTGATTATGAGATATGACAAATAGATATGAAGTTGGCTTTTCTTAATGGATATCTTGATGAAGATATTTATATGGAGCAATCGTTGGGCTTCACTTCTAATGATAGAGAACACAAAGTGGGCAAGCTGCAAAGGTCCATTTATGGACTAAAGCAAGTGGCTCAGAGTTAGAACACATATTTTAATGATGTAATCAAATCATTTGGTTTCATCAAAAATGAAGAAGAATCATGTATTTTCAAAAAGATCAGTGAGAGTGCTGTCATCTTTCTCGTATTGTACGTAGATGACATACTCTTTATTAAGAATGATATTTTCATGCTGACATCGGTCAAACTATGGTTATCCAAAAAAAAATTTATGAAAGTCCTAGAGGAAGCATCTTTTATTTTGGAGATTATGGTTTATAGATATAGATCTAAGAGAATGCTATGCCTTTCATAAAAGATGTACATTGAAGAGGTGTTAAAGAGATTCAGCATGGAGAACTCCAAGAGGAAACTTGTACCCTTCAGATATGAAATCTATTTCTCTAAGAAAATATGCCCCAACACATCGAAAGGGATAGAATGCATGAGCAACATCCCATATGCTTCGATAATTGAAAGCCTCATGTATGCCATGCTTTGTACATGACCTGATATTGCCCATGTCGTGAGTATCACAAGCAGATATCAGTCGAATCTAGGAGAAGAATACTGGACTTCAATGAAATGTATCTTTAAGTATTTGAGAAGAACTAAGGATATATTTTTGGTCTTTGATAATGGAGAATTAAGACTACAAGATTAAACTGACTCAGACTTTATGTCTAACATTGTTGATCGAAAGTCGACATTAGACAATATTTTTTTGTGCAATGGTAGTGCTGTAAGCTGAAAGAATTTCAAGCAACCAATTATTGCAGACTCCACCATGGAAGCTAAATACATTGCCGCATCGGAAGCTACTAATGGGGTGTTTTGGTTCAAGAAGTTGATCACGGAGCTAGGTATGATGCCATCAGATATTGTTCCACTCTACTACGATAATAATGGTACTATAGCCATAGCTAAGCAATCAAGATCTCACTAAAAATTCAAGCACATCGAGCGATGATTCTACCTCATCTGTGATTACTTTGAGAAGGGATACATCAAGGTGAAGAGAGTCGACACTATGGAAAATGTAGCTGATCCACTGACGAAGCAATTAAGCTAGCAAAAGACTAAAGCCCGTCTTGAGAAGATGGAATGTAGATTTATAGCCAATTGGCTTTAGGTCCAGTAAGAGGTTGTTAGATGTATGTCCTAGAAGCTAGATTGGTCAATACTTGTAATACTTTCTTAGGGCATATTTTGTAATATTGACTTATAATTAATAAAATTAAATTTATTTTTATTTAATTTTATGTTATTAAGTATTTTTGAATCATCCATTACGTTAATGGGTATAGTGATATATATTCTCAAAAGTTGAGAATTTAAGACAAGTGTCATTATAATTAATTCATAAATTATTTCTGATCATAGGATCATCATGGAGATGGTATTTGATCCAGAGAGATTGGTGCACAATCGCTTCCATAGGGTAGATGAGTTTTGAATCTATGGTGTAGAGACATCGAAGCGAGAGTGCAACTGCTTGTTTGGTGTTGAGAATTATATCCTAAAATCAATCATGTGATGATTGAGTTTTTTTTTATATCTTAATTATTGATTAATAAATAAAAATTATTCTAATATTTTTTACCACAATGTTACATCTTCTTTGTAGAACTTGTGTTGTGATGAAGTCCTTAGAACTATATTAGTATACGATAAAGAGAGGATTTATCGTATAGTTCTTAAATAAGTTTGTGATCAAATGATACTTCATTACAGGATGATGACATTTATCAAGTGGAGGTCATTGTGTGCCATATGGGTTGGTTATCCTCTTAACCAAAGAGTGTAGTGATACTAGTATAGCATACAGGTGAGATATAGGAGTACATCATCACTGAACAAGTGACTCATCTACTGAGCTTTTCGCTGTCAAGATCTGCTCGTGAAGCATATGGGTATAAATATCTCTTAGATCTGAGATCATCATAGTGACTTGCAAGCAACTCACTGTGCTTTAGTACCAGACTATCTAGATTTTTAATGCAGTGATAGAAGACTACTAGGTATAGTCAAGTACTTGTGAAGTCTGTGTGTGGATCAAGATGGGATTGATCTCTCTGGATTATAGGAGTTGATATATCACTGTATTTCAATTTAATAAAATCTTTATCAAGATAATCCATGAGATAGATTTTAAAAGTTAAAATACAATGTGGATGAAGTAATCTGGATTGATAGTTAAACCTAGACCATCCTAGAGCATTTAGGGTCAAAGGGATGAATTATATGGTAATCATGTGCATAAATTTTGAAATATTCTTTTGTAATAATTCGATCTATCTGGATATTGAGAACCATTGCTAGATGGTATCTCGATTAGTGTAGAAATTGATTTCTATGCTACCGGCTTAGTGTTTGAACCTATGGAGTCACGCACACAAGTCAGACAAAGTAGAAAAGTATTGGCCTACGTTTATATGCCCAATTTGAAAGTGATTGACTTGATTGAATATATAAGCTAACTTGATTGAGAATTAAGTTATGGGTCAAATAGGATTGAAGAGTTGACTATGTCTAGCTTGTACTATATATGAGGTTCAGGTTCAATCTTGAGGATGAACTATTTCTGATCTATGATTCATAAAGCCTATGAGAGATTGAATTTAAGTGCTAATTAATTTTATATTAGATATAAATTAATTAAACTTAATTAGGTTCAAAATTTTAAATAAGACTTGATATTAAAATCCTAAGGAGTTTAGGATTGACAGTCTTTCAAAATTATTTCGAACCAGCTTCGAATTGGATTTGAATTGGATCCTTTTTGGATAAGATCTTGAAATCCTACTTGCACTGAGATTCCTCGACTTTCTTGGGCCGACCAGCTCCAGCATGGTGCTAGTTGTGGGCATCCCATGTGGGTGTAGGAATGGGTACATTGTGGGTGCCATATGTGATGGCAATTCTATCTCATGTAGGAGTCCTTTCATGAGTATTGGACTGATACAAAGTATATTTGAATTAGGAGTCTTATACTTATTGGATCATGAAAATTATCTATAAATAGAGAGGATCTCTACCTATAGATGCATACAAGAGATAGCACACAAATCAGATTGAGAGAAGAGAGAAAGAGAGAGAGAGAGGCATGAGAAGGGGCATCCCCTTACCTTCTCCTTGGTGTCTCCCCTTGTTGCCGCCCATCCCCTCCTTGCCGTGGGGCCTACCTTGGGCATCCTCCTTGCTGGTGTGAGGCATCACACCGGCACCTCTCCTCTCTCGTTTGGTTGGGTTGCGAAGGTGCTTTGATTAGAGTCATCCCGCTTTTCTGTATTGTCTGGTGTGTATGCAAAGTAAATGGTCTGCACTTTCAGGCCTCTGCGAAGGTTGAATCTAGATTTTGAAGATTTGATCTCTAGTTTCATCACTATTCAGATAATAATTTGATCTTTATTCATATATTTTTATAACAAATTTTTAGATGCAACCCGGGTTATCCTAAGAGAAACACATTCCCTCACTTTCAATTGGTATCAGAGCCAGTTTTTAATACATACATGCATAATTAAATTTTTTTATATTATTTATATATTATATATAATTAAAATTTTATATTAAATATTAAATATAATTTAAATTTATTTTTAAAAAAAATTGATCTGATTTTGATTGGATTAGATGAACCTAATCAATGGTTGATTAAGGTTGTTATAAGTTTGTTATAACAGAATTTTTATTGTTACTAAATTTTTATTGAAATAACAACATGAATTAAAATTTATTTTAAATTTATTTTAATAAAATTTTAATATTATTATTTTAATTTTAAAGAGAGACTTATTTTAGATTTAAATTGGATCTATTTTGATAGATATTTAGATCTAAATTCAAACAAAATTTAACACTATACCAAAATAGATTTAACCAAAAATTTAATCCTTACGCATTCATATTTATATCTAATTAATTTTTTAGTTGATATAAAATCTGAAATTGATATTTTAGAATCAGCATAAGATGTGTTTCAGATCTGACATGATGTATATGATGCATCAAATCTAATTAGATTAGATGAAGAATATGATTGATAAGATCAAGGATATATTCATGACATAAATTATTTTATCAAAAATTACATATTGATGTGATTACATATGAAATTAAATTTTAAATCTTAGTAGTCTAGTACTCAGATTGATGAGATCACCAGACTATCTGATCATAAGAGATCAAAGAGATTGATCTCTCTCTCTTGCCCATTCGATGGGTTCTCTTATGATATGAAGGGGTGTTATTGTGATCTAGTTTCATGAAGAAGAAAAACGAATAGATTTTTATAAATTATTTTAATTATAAATATATTTAGATTAGATCTAAAGTGATTTATGATTCACTATAATAAGATAAATTCAGATATAAAATTATTTTAGAGTCTGAATAGCATATTACATTAGATGTAATCAGTATGGATCTAAAAGTTATCATGATGCATAAGATATATATATAAAGTTTAGATCATACCTATACATGTTTAGTTGTTAAACATATTATAAAAATTTATTTTTGTGAATTAAAATATATGGTATGCTTCACTTAAAACTCTGATAGAATAGTTTCACAGATTGAAACACACGTTTCACACACTTAATTTTGAATTGAGTTTGAATGATCTAGATTTGAGAATTGAAGATCATTAAGACACCACACAAACTGATGGGCAAAGGGTTAGCATGAATCTTTTTAATGGGTTAGACCTAGGATTAAAAATACATGTGGACCAAGTAGAGAAATTGATTAAATCTAATCAAGTGTTGAATTAGATTAGGTCAAAATTTCTCTAAATCAACCTCAATAGTTGATGTTTGATCAAGTCCATATTTTTGACCTAATAAATAGATCATGATTATGACTCTGTGGTTGAGCCCAAATCTTCTGGTAGACCAAATTGAAACTAATTAATCAATTAGTATCTAAGATAAGTTTGACAGATTCGATCAAGTGATTTTTAATTGGGAGCTACTCACTTAGATGCATCTACGACGAGTTAAGGGCACATCCCTCCCTCTGATCTCACTTACCTGACCAACATGGTAGATTATGTTTTGATTAGGTCATTAGTCGATTTGCGTAGACCCATGCCATCAAGGTTAATCAGTGTGACTGATTTAAGTATCCTTAGACCAGCTTATGTCTAATCTTCTATATGACTTAGTGAAGTCAGTGGGAGGATTTACAACTTGCAGATCAACTTCTTCTTTTATTCTCAAGTCAATGAAATCAAATTCTCTAAATTATTAGGTTCATAAAATGATACAGTTATGGGATAACTTGTTCATAGCTTTTCATTAAGGTACATGATAATGAGTCCAATATTCCAAATAGGCATTGGAGGTGCCACACACCTGGTGTCTATTAGATATTAGAATTATCATCCATCATATGACCATCCTATTATACCTTCAGATCAATGCTCAGGTTGGTCGAGCCACACTCGGATCTGGACATCTATTTGTTGGATGTACTTTGTATTGTCATATTAATGGTTTGACCTAACTAGGATTTTCAATGGAGGTACCACACGCTTGCTGAAGGGATACCTAGGGAAAAACCTAATTGCTGAAAGTTATTTGAAGAAATAATTGGTTATGAACCTATCTATGATGCACTAGGGTTGGTCGAGCTACACTCAGACCCGAATGCACTCTATGTGGATTCTAGTACCCGCAAAAAAATTAATGTAATTTCTCAAGTTAGAGGTAGAGGCTATCAATTTATAAAAATAGTGAGAAGACTTTTAGACTAAAGTTCATATCTTTGAGATTAAAAAGTAATTCATATACTAATTGGCTTTTGTTTTCCTTTCGGTTATGGCCAACACACTATTCTTTTGTGTTGGAAATTATGTTCTAAAACTAATCGTGTGACGATTGAGTTCATCCTTATATATAAATTATTGATTATTGAATAATAATTATTTTGATATTTTTCATCACAAAGTGACATCTTTCTTGAACTCTTGTATTGTGATGAAGTCCCTAGAACTATGCTAGTGTACGATAAAGTGATGATTTATCATATAGTTCTTAAACAAGTTCGTGACCAAATAATACGTTATTATGGGATGATGATGTTTATCGAGTGAAGATCGTTGTACATCATATGGGTTGGTTATCCTCTTAACCAAGGAGTGTGATGACACTAATATGGCATACAGGTGAGATATAAGGGTACATCATCACTGAACAAGTGACTCACCTACTGAACATTCTGTTGTCAAGAGCTGCTCGTGAAACACATGGGTATAAATGTCCTTCAGATCTGAGATCACCATAGTGACTTGCAAGCAACTCACTGTGCTTTGGTGTCGAACTACCTGAATTTTTAATGCAGTGATAGAAGGCTACTGAGTACAGTCAAGTACTTGCGAAGTCTGTGTGTGGATCAAGATGGGATTGACCCCTCTGGAATATTAGAATTGATGTATCGCTATATTTTAATTTAGTAAAACTTTGACTAGGGTAATCCATGAGATAAATTTGAAAGGTTGAACTACAATGTGGATGAAGCAATCTCAGTTGACAGTTAACCTGAAACCATCCTAGAGTATCCAGGGTCAAAAGGATGAATTATGCGGTAACCATGAGTATGGATTCTGAAATATTTCTTTACAATAATTCAACCTATTTGGACATCGGAAATCATTACTACATGGTATCTTGATTAGTGCAGGAATTGGTTCCTGTGCTACCGACTTAGTCTTTGAATCTATGGAGTCACACACACAAGTCAGACAAAATAGAAAGAAATTGATCTATATTTATATGTCCAATATAAAAGTATTTAACTTGATTTAACATATAATCTAACTTGATTAAAAATTAAGTTATGGATCAAACGAGATTAAAGAGTTGACTATGTCTAGCTAGCACTACACATGAGGTTCAGGTTCAATCTCGGGGATGAATAATTTCTATCTATGATCCATGAAATATATGAAAGATTAAATTTAAGTGCTAATTAATTTTAGATTAGATCTAAATTAATTAGACTTACATAGGTCTATAATCTAAGTTAGACTGGGTATAAAAGTCTTAAAGAGTTTAGGATTGACAGTCTTTCGAAATTATTTTGAACCAACTTCAAATCAGATTCGAATTGGATCTATTTTGGATGAGATATGAGTATTCCTACTTACACTGAGAATACTCACTCATGAAGTATAACCAAAAATTAATTTGGTGCTTATTTGGGGCATCCCAAGTGGGTGTGGGAGTGGGTGCAAAGTGGATGTCATAAGTGATGGCAATTATATCTCATGTAGGAGTCCTTCATTCATGAGTATTGGACTAATTCAAATCAGATTTGAATAAAGAGTCCTCCTTTCATTGGGTCATTAGAATCATTTATAAATAGAGAGGGTCTCTACTGATGGATGGGAAAAGAGAATAGAATAGCAAACTAATCAAATTTGGAGAAGAGAAAAAGAGAGAGAGACAGGCGTGTGAAGAGAGAGGTCCTTCATCTTCTACATCTCTCCCTTTGTTGCCGCCTCCTCTTCTTGGACATGGATCCTTCTTGAGCATTTTATTTGCTGGTGTGAGGTGTCACATCATCAAATCTCATCCCTTGATTGATTGAGTTACAAAGCCAATTGGATTGGAGTTCATCTTGCTTTCCTACGGTGTCTGACGTGCATGTGAAGTAGAGGGTCTGCATATCCAGGCCTCTGTAAAAATTTATATCAGATAATTTGAGATTTGATCCTTGATATTGCTATAATTCAGATAAGAATTTGATCCTTAAATAAGTAAAATATTAAAAAAAATTCTTAGATGCAACCTGGGCATTCTGGAGGAAAATTGTTTCCTTCCCTTAAACTGGTATCAGAGCAGGTATCAGAGCAGGCCTGAAATATATGCATACAAAATAGAATTTTTGAAATTATTTACATGAGATATAATTAAATTTTTTATATGATATTAAATTTCATTTAAATCTATTTATATAAAATTTTTGATCTAATTTTGATTGGATTAGAGGTGCCTAATCAATGGTTGATTGAGGTTATTATAAATCTATTATAACAAAATTCTGCTGTTGCTGAATTTTTGATGAATTAAAAAATTATTTTAAATTTATTTTAATAGAATTTTATTTTTTTTTATTTTTTTATAAAGTGAAGATTATTTTAGATTTAAATTAGATCTATTTTGATGGATATTTAAATCTGAATCCTATCATAATTTAGTACTGCACAAAAATAGATTTTATCAGAAATTAATTTCTTATGCATTCATATTTGTATTTAATTATTTTTTTTATTTGATATCAAATCTAAAATTGATATTTTATAATCAGTATAAGATAAATTTTACATTTGATATGATATATATAATACATCAAATCTAATTGGATTAGATAAAAAACATAATTGATGAGATTAAGGATTTGTTCATGACATAAAATTGTTTTGTCAATAATTGCATGTTGATGTAATTATATATAAAATTAGATTTCAGATCTTAGTAGTCTTGTACTCAGATTGATGAGATCACCAGACTGTCTGGTCATAAGAAAATTGAAGAGATTAATCTCTCTTTTATCTATTCGATGGATTTTCTTATGACATGTAGGGGTGTCGTTGTGATTCAGTTTATGAAGAAAAAAAATGAACAGACTTTTATGTATTATTTTGATTATAAATATATTTAGATTAGATCTAAAGTGATTTATGATTCATTATAATAGGATAAACTTTAGATATAATATTATTTTAGATCTAAATTACATGTTACATACGATGTAATTGGTATTGATCTAAAAATTATCATGATACATAAGATGTATGAATGAAGTTTAGATCATACCTATGTATGTTTAATTATTAAACATATTATGAAAATTTATTTTCATGAGTTAAAACATATGATATGCTTTACTTGAAATCCTTGTAGAGTAGTTCTACAGACTGAAACACACATTTCACATACTTAATTTTGAATTAAGTTTGAATGATCTAGAATTAAGAATTGAAGATCATTAAGACACCACATAATATGATGAGCAAAGGGTTAGCATGAATCAAGTCCTTTAATGGGTTGGACCTAGGGTTAGGAACACATATAGATCAAGTAGAGAAATTGATTAAATCTAATCAAGTGTTGAATTAAATTAGATTAGTATTTTTCTAAATCAATCTCAATGGTTGAAGTCTGATCAAGTCTATGTGTTTGACCCTAATAAATAGACCATGATCATGGCTCCGTGGTTGAGCCTGAATCTTCTAATGTGTCAAATTGAAACTAATTAATCAGTTGGTATCTAAGATAAGTTTGACAGATTCGATCAAATAGTTTTTAATTGGGAGCTATTCACCTGGATGCGTCTACGGTGAGCTAAGGGCAGATCCCTCTCACTGATCTCACTTACCTGGCCAACATGGTAGATTATGTTTTGATTAGGTCACTAGTCGATTCATGCAGACTCATGCTATTAAGGTGAATCAGTGTGACTAATTTAGGTGTCTTTAGACCAACTTGTGTTTAATCCTTTACATGACTTGGTGAAGTCAGTGGAAGGATTTGTAGCTTGCAAGTCGACTTCTTCTCTTATTCTCAGGTCAATGAAATCAAAATTTCTAAATTATTAGGTCCATAAAGTGATAAAAAGTTATGAGATAACTTGATCATTACCTTCCATTAAGATGTGTGATAATGAGTCTAATATTCCAAATAGGTATTGGAGGCACCACACGCCTGATGTCTATTACGTATTGAAATTATCATTCATCATATGATCATCATGATGTACCTTCAGATCAATGCTCAGGTTGGTGGAGCCACACTCAGGCCTGGACATCCATTTGTTGGATGCACTTGATGTGTCATGTTAATGGTTGGACCTAATTGGGATTTTCAGTGGAGGCGCCATACGCCTGCTGAAGAGATGTCTGGGGCAAAATCTAATGCTAGAAGTTGTTTGAAAAAATAATTGGTTATGAACCTACCCATGGATGCACTAGGGTTAGCCAAGTCACACTCGGATCCAAATGCAGTCCGTGTGGATTCTAGTACCCGCTAAAAAATTAATGTAATTCCTCGAGTTGGAGGTAGAGGCTATCAATTCATAAAAAATAGTGAGAGGACCTTTAGACTAAAGTCCATATCTTTAGGATTAAAAAGTAATTCATATACTAATAGGCTAATATTTTCTCTTTTCAGTTATGGCCAACACACTATCCCTCCATTTATTGTTGGACAGCAACAAGCTCACCAGACCCAACTTCAATAGCTGGTATCAAAAGTTGAAGATCGTGTTAGAGCATGAAAGAATTTTGTATGTCCTTACGGATCATACACCCGAAGAATCTATAGCCAATGCTCCTCGTGCTGCAAGAGACACTTACATGAAGTGGCTCAATGATCGCACGACTGTGCATTGCATGATTAAGGCAACTATGAATGATGAACTTAGTTGAAAGTTCGAGGATGCGCAGCCTGAGGAGATGATTCAAATATTGAATGAGTCCTTTGGCACCCCTGTGGATACAGAGAGACATAAAACCTCCTGTGCAGTGTTCAATGTCCGTATGTGAAAGGGAGTTTCAATCATCGATCATGTATTATACATGATTGAGCAGATTGAATGCCTTAACAAACTTGGCTTTTCGTTGGATGAACAGTTAGGCAAGGATGCTATCCTCAATTCGCTATCAAAATCCTACCTAATCTTTCTCAGTCATTATAGAATGATGAAGCCTACAGTAAACTATCATAGTTTGCTAGGGTTATTACAAACTTTTGAGAAGGATCACCAGCTCCAAAAGGAGCCAGTGAATTCAGTGGGAGGTTCATCTGCAGGGCATCGATCCTCTAAGAGAGGAAAGAAGAAAAATATACAAAAATCTCATACTGATCCCAAGCAGAGTAAACCATCAAAAATTGACAAGAGCCAGGCAGAGTGTTTCTTCTGTAAGAAGCTGGATCATTAAAAAAGAAATTATCCTGCTTATATAGCCACTCTTGACCCAAATAGGCCTAAGAACAAGAGAAAGAGGCAAGTGGTTGCTTCACAAGGTATTTATATGATAACACCTTGTAATTTCTCTGTTTGTGATACTGCTACCTGGATATTAGATACTGAAAGTCCTATTAATATATGCAATTCGTTGCACGGACTGTAGGTAAGTAAAAAATTTTGAGAGGATGAGCGGTTCCTTAACGTTGGAGATGGAAGCCTTGTTCCAGTTCTGATCTTGAAAACTTTGCAGCTTATTTTTGAGTCTAGTAGTGTCATGTTAGATAATTATCATTATTGTCCCTCCTTTATGATGAATGTCATCTCTGTAGGCCTTTTGGCCAAATTTGGTTACAAATTTATAATAAAGAATGATTTTTATGATATCATTATGAATGATACTACAATCATGCATGGATAATTAAAATATAGTATATACATAATATCACGGTCTGTTAGTGTAATGTACACACCTAGTAAATGCTCCAAAATAGATAATGTCAGTGAATCCTACCTTTGGCATTGTAGGCTTGGTCATGTGAACAAGAATAGGATTGACAGGTTGATCAAGAAATGTATCTTTGAGATAAATGATTGTGAATCATTGCCTACCTTTGAATCTTGTCTACTTGATAAGATGACTAAGTCACCTTTTAAAAGAAAAGATAAAAAAGCCAGTGATATCCTAGGTCTAATATATACTGATGTATGTGGGCCTATGAACATAAGTGTTAGAGGAGAATACTACTACTTCATTACATTTACAGATGATCTATCGAGGTATGGATATGTCTATCTTATGAAGCGTAAGTCAGAAGTATTTGAAATGTTCAAATAATTTCGTACTGAAGTAGAGAAACAAACTGAAAAGAGTATTAAGATCCTTCAGTCATACTGAGGAGGTGAATACCTCACCAGTGAGTTTCTAACATATCTGGAAGAGAATGGGATTCTCTCATAATGGACCCCTTTTGGAACACCACAACATAATGGTGTGTCCGAGAGGAGGAATCGAACCTTATTAGACATGGTCCGATTCATGATGGGCTTTTTCAGTCTGTCAATATCTTTTTGGAGATATGCTTTAGAGACTGCCTGCTATATTTTGAAAAAGGTGCCCAGTAAGTCTTTCGATAAAACTCCATATGAGATATGGACTGGGCGTAAGTGGGTGCTCTCACACCTTAAGATCAAGGGGTGTCCAGCTTATGTCAAGTATTTAAAGACAGATAAGCTTGGACTAAAGTTTGATAGATGCTTGTTCGTAGGGTATCCAAAGAAAATTTAAGGGTACTACTTCTACCTTGCTGTAGAATAAAAAGTGTTTGTCAACAGTCAGACAATCTTTTTGAAAAAAGAGTTCCTTGGTGAAGGAGCTAATGCCTGTAAAGTTGAACTTGATGAAGTTTATGAGGTGGAAGGACCGACACATACAGAATTGGATTCAATTGGTGAATCAAATTTGAAGATAGTAGAGGCACCATTAAGGAGATCTGATAGAGTATCGCATCAGTTGGACAGATATTATGATTTTTTGATCTGGAATGGTGATCCTATTGAACTTGATGAGAACGATGAGGATACGATCACCTATATGGAGGCCATGCAAAGGCCCGATCCCTAAAAATAGCTTGAGACCATGAAGTCCGAGATGGAGTCCATGGAGATCAATAGTGTCTGGACACTAGTTGATCCGTTTGAAGGGATAAAACCCATAGGGTGTAAATAGATTTTCAAAAGAAAAAAAGGAGTGGATGGGAAGGTAGAGACCTATAAAGCCCATCTAGTTGCTAAGAGTTACCGTCAGCATTATGGAATTGACTATGACGAGATGTTCTCTCCTATGGCAATGCTCAAGTCTATTCGGATTATGCTTATTGTCGCTGCACACTTAGATTATGAGATCTGGCAGATGGATGTCTAAACCACTTTTCTTAATAGAGAGCTGGAAGAAGAGGTGTATATGATACAACCTGAAGGGTTCACATCCACAGATGAGTCGAAAGTGTGCAAGTTGAAAAGGTCAATTTATAGACTTAAGAAGGTATCGAGGAGTTGGAACATACATTTTGATAAAGTAATCAAAATGTATGACTTCGTTAGGAACGGAGAAGAGCCTTGCATCTCCAAATGGGCTTGCGATCCTGTGGTCATTTTTTTTTGTGCTGTATATAGGTGATATATTGTTATTAGAAAATGACATCTAGACTTTGCAGAGTGTGAAGCTATGGTTATCATCACAGTTCTCTATGAAAGACTTGGGAGAAGCATCCTACATCCTAGGGATGAAGATCTATAGGGATAGATCTAGAACGTTGCTTGAATTATCTCAATCCACGTACATTGACACCTTATTGAAGTGGTTCAATATGGATAATTTTAAGAAAGGCTATCTTCCGATAAGCCATGAAATTGCTCTTTCCAAGAAAGATTGTCCGACAACTCTTGAGGAGAGAGAGCACATAAGTAGAATACCATATGCTTCGACAGTGGGATCTATCATGTACTCTATGATATGTACAAGGCTGGATGTGGCCTATTCAGTAGGGATAGTGAGTATGTACCAGTCAGATCCAGATGAGAAGCATTGGAAGATTGTAAAAGTAATTTTTAAGTATTTGAGAAATATTAAAGACCAATGACTTATCTATGGAGACTCTGATCTAAAACTTGTGGGATATACTAATTTCAGTTTTCAGTCAGATTGTGATGATAACAGAAGCATGTTGGGCTACGTATTTACCTTGAATGGAGGAGCTATTTGATGGAAAAGTTTCAAGCAACATACTGTGGTCGATTCTGTATGCGGAGCAGAATACACTGCTGCATTGGATGCTGTAAAGGAGGTGATGTTGTTGCAAAAGTTTATTATCAAGCTGAGAGTTGTACCTTCCATTGATGGTCCTGTCCTACTGTATTGTGACAGCTCTAGTGCCATAGCTCAGGTGAAAGAACCTAAGTTGCACCATTGCACTAAACATGTTCTATGCCGCTATCACCTAGTGCGAGAGATCATGAACCGAGGTGACGTTGAGCTTCAGATGATCGATGGAAAGGAGAACCTAGCCAACCCCTTCACTAAAGCTCTCGGGATCAAAGAGTTCGATGACTTCAAATAAAAGATGGCTATAAGATACTACCCCAATTGGCTTTAGTCCAAGTGGGAGTTGTTAGGAATTGTATTCTAAAATCAATCGTATGATGATTGAGTTTATCTTTATATATGAATTATTGATTATTAAATAATAATTATTCTGATATTTTTCATCACAAAGTGACATCTTTCTTGAACTCTTGTATTACGATGAAGTCTCTAGAACTATGCTAGTGTATGATAAAGAGAGGATTTATCGTATAGTTCTTAAACAAGTTTGCGACCAAATGATACATCATTACGGGATGATGATGTTTATCCAGTGAAGGTCGTTGTGTGTCATATGGGTTGGTTGTCCTCTTAATCAAAGAGTGTGGTGACACTGGTATGGCATACAAGTGAGATGTAAGGGTACATCGTCACTGAATAAATGACTCACCTGCTGAGCATTCTGCTGTTAAGAGCTGCTCGTGAAACACATGGGTATAAATATCCTTTAGACTTGAGATCACTATAGTGACTTGCAAGCAACTCATTGTGCTTTGATGCCGAATTACCTAGATTTTTAATGCAGTGACGGAAGGCTACTGGGACAGTCAAGTACATGCGAAGTCTGTGTGTGGATCAAGATGGGATTGACCCCTCCAGATTATTGAAGTTGATGTATCGCTATATTTTAATTTAGTAAAGCCTTGACTAGGGTAATCTATGAGATGGATTTAAAAGGTTGAACTACAATGTGGATGAAGCAATCTCGGTTGACAGTTAACCTGAGACCATCCTAGAGCATCCAAGATCAAAAGGATGAATTATGCCGTAACCATGAGTATAGGTTATAAAATATTTTTTTATGATAATTCGACCTATCTGGACGTCGAAAATCATTGCTAGATAGTATCTCGATTAGTGCAGAAATTGATTCTTGTGCTACCGACTTAGTGTTTGAACCTATGTTTATATGTCCAATTAGAAAGTACTTGATTTGATTGAACATATAAGCTAACTTGATTGAGAATTGAGTTATGGGTCAAACGGGATTGAAGAGTTGACTATGTCTAGCTAGCACTATACATGAGGTTCAGGTTCAATCCTAGGGATGAATAATTTTTATCTATGATCTGTGAAATATATGAAATATTAAATTTAAATACTAATTAATTTTAGATTATATCTGAATTAATTAGACATAAATAGGTCCAAAATTCAAGTTAGATTTGGTACAAATATCCTAAAGGGTTTAGGATTGACAGCCTTTCGAAATTATTTCGAACCAGCTTCAAATCAGATTCGAATCGGATCTGTTTTGGATGAGATATGAGTATTCCTACTTGCACTGAAAATATCCACTCATGAAGCATGATCAAAAATTAGTTTGGTACTTATTTGGGGTGTCCCAAGTGGTTGTGGGAGTGGGTGCAAAGTGCATGTCATAAATGATGGCAATTATATCTCATATAAGAGATCTTCTTTCATGAGTATTAGACCAATTCAAATCAAATTTGAATAAAGAGTCCTCCTCTCATTGAGTCATGAGAATTATCTACAAATAGAGAGGGTCTCTACTTATGGATGAGAGAAGAGAATAGAATAGCAAACTAATCAAATTGAGAGAACAGAAAAAGAGAGAGAAAGAGACAGGCATGTGAAAAGAGAGGTCTTTCATCTTCTACATCTCTCCCTTTATTATCGCCTCCTCTCTTTGGGCATGGATCGTTCTTGGACATCCCACCTACTGGTGTGAGATGTCACATCATCAGATCTCATCCCTTGATTGATTAAGTTACAAAGTCAATTGGATTGGAGTTCATCCTGCTTTCTTGTAGTATCTGACGTGCATGCAAAGTAAAGGGTCTGCATATCCAATCCTCCATAAAGGTTTATATCAGATAATTTAGGATTTGATCCGGATTCCACTATGATTCAAGTAAGAATTTGATCCTTAAATATGTAGAATATTAAAAAAAAATTTTAGATGCAACCTGGATATTTTGGAGGGAAACTATTTCCTTCTCTTCACTCTGTTCGCTATTGGACAGTGACAAACTCATCGGATCCAACTTCGATAGCTGGTATCGAATGTTGAAGATCATCTTGGAACATGAGAGGATTCTATACATCCTTATGGATGAGGCATCTGAAGAACCTACAGTCAATGCTCCTCATGCCGTGAGAGATACTTATATGAAGTGGCTCAATGATCGAATGACTGTGCATTGTGTGATGAGGATAGCTATGAACGACAAGCTTAGCCATAAGTTCAAGGATGTATGACTTGAGGAGATCATTCAAATATTGAATGAGTCCTTCGGCACCTCTGAGGATGTAGAGAGACATAAAATCTCTTGGACAGTGTTTAATGCCTGAATGTGAGAGAGAGCTTCAGTCATCAATCATGTATTACACATGATTGAGCAGATTGAACACTTTAGCAAACTTGACTTTCTATTGCATGAATAGTTAGGTAAGGATACTATCCTCAATTCGCTATCAAAATCTTACCTAACCTTTCTTAGTCATTATAGAATGATGAAGCCTATAGTGAACTATCATGGTTTGCTAGGGTTACTGCAGACTTTTGAGAAGGACCACCAGCTCCAGAAAGAGCCAGTGAATTTAGTGAGAGGTTCATTAGCAGATTGTCGATCTTTTAGAAGAAGAAAGAAGAAAAAGATACAAAAATTCTATGTCATCAATCTTAAGCAGAGCAAATCATCAAAAGTTGACAAGAGCCAAGCAGAATACTTCTTCTGTAAGAAGCTGAGTCATTGGAAGAGGAATTATCCTGCTTACATAGCTATCCTTGATCCAAACAGGCCTAAGAACAAGATAAAAATGCCAATGATTGCTTCACAAGGTACTTATATAATAACTCCTTATAATTTTTTTATTTGTGATACTACTATCTGGATATTGGATACCAAAATTTTGATTAATATATGCAATTTGCTATAGAGATTGCAGGTAAGTAGAAAGTTTCGAGAGGACAAGTGATTCCTGAACATTGAAGATGGAAGCCTTATTTCAATTCTGGCCTTGAGAACTTTGCAGCTTATCTTCGAGTCTAATAGTGTCATGTTAGATGATTATTATTATTGTCCTTCCTTTCTAATGAATGTCATCTCTGTAGGCCTTTTGGTCAAATTTGGTTTCAAGTTTACAATAAAAGATAATTTTTATGATATAATTATGAATGGTACTGCAATTATGTGTGGATAATTAAAATATAGTATATATATAATATCACGATCTATTGGTGTAATATACACAGCCAGAAAATGTCCAAAATTAGATAATGTTAATGAATCCTACCTTTGGCATTGTAGGCTTGGTCATGTGAATAAGAGTAGGATTGACAGGTTGATCAAGGAACATATCTTTGAAATAGATGGTTATAAATCATTGCCAACCTATGAATCCTGTCTATTTGAAAAGATGACTAAGTCACCTTTTAAGAAAAAAGATGAAAGAGCCAATGATGTTCTAGTTCTAATATATACTGTGTATGCAGACCTATGAATATAAATGTCAGAGGAGGATACTACTACTTTATTATGTTTATAGATGACCTATCAAGGTATGGGTATGTCTATCTTATAAAGAATAAGTCAGAACCATTTGAAATGTTCCAATAATTTTATGTTGAAATAGAGAAATAGACTGAAAAAAAATATTAAGATCTGTCGGTTAGATCGAGGAGGTGAATACCTCACCAATGACTTTCTGACATATCTAGAAAAGAATGGGATTCTCTCATAATGGACCTCTCTTGGAACACCACAATATAACGAGATATTTGAAGGAAGAATCGAACCTTGTTAGGCATGGTCCGATTCATGATGGGCTTTGTGAGTCTACCAATCTCTTTTTGGGGTATGCTCTAGAAACTACCTACTATATTTTGAATAAGGTGCTGAGCAAGTTTGTCGATAAAACTCTATATGAGATATGGACTAAGCATAAGTCGGTGCTCTCACACCTTAGGATCTGGGGGTGTCTAGCTTGTGTCAAGCATTTTAAGATAGATAAGCTTGGACCTAAGTTCGATAGATACTTACTTATAGGGTACCAAAAGAAAATTAAAGGATACTACTTCTATCTTGCTGCAAAGCAAAAGGTGTTTATCAGTAGTAGGACAATCTTTTTGAAAAAAGAGTTCCTTAGTGAAGGAGCTAATGCCTGTAAAATCAAACTTGATGAAGTTCAAGAGGTGAAAGGACCGACACACATAGAATTAGATTTGATTGGAGAATCAAATCTAGAGCCAGTAAAGGTGCCATTAAGGAGATCTGGTAGAGTATCACGTTAGCTGGACAGATACTATAGTTTCTTAGTCTAAGATGATGACCCCATCGAACTTGATGAGAATGATGAGGATCCAATTACTTATATAGAAGCCATGTAAAGGTCCGACTCTCAAAAATGGTTTGAGACCATGAAGTCTGAGATAGAGTCCATGGAGATTAATGGTGTATGGACACTAGTTGATCCGCTTGAAGGGATAAAATTCATAGGGTGCAAATAAATTTTCAAGGAGAAAAAAGGAATGGATGAAAAGATAGAGACCTATAAAATTCATCTAATTATCAAAGATTATCATCAGTATTATGGTATTGACTTTGACGAGATGTTCACTCCTGTGGCAATACTCTAGTCCATCCAGATTATGCTTGCTATCGCTACACACTTAAATTATGAGATCTGGCAAATAGATGTCAAAACCACTTTCCTTAATGGAGAGCTGAAAGAAGAGGTATATATGATACAACCTGAAAGGTTCACATCCATAGACGAGTCAAAAGTATGCAAGCTAAATAGATCTATTTATGGACTTAAGCAAGCATCTAGGAGTTGGAACATGCATTTTGATAAGGTAATCAAAATGTATGGCTTTGTGAGAAATAAAGAAGAGCCTTGCATCTATAAGTCAGCTATCAATTCTATTGTCATCTTCTTTGTACTATATATGGATGATATACTGTTACTAGAAAATGATTTTCCGACTTTGTAGAGTGTGAAGTGTGGTTATCATCACAGTTCTTCATGAAGGACTTGAGAGAAGCATCCTACATCCTAGCGATGAAGATCTATAAAAATAGATCTAAAAAGCTGCTTGGATTGTCCTAATCCACATACATCGATATCATGTTGAAAAGGTTTAACATGAATAATTTCAAGAGAGGCTATCTTTCGATAGGTCATAGAATTATTCTCTTCAAGATGGATTGTCCAATAACTCTTGAGGAGAGAGAGCATATGAGTAGAAAATATATGCTTCGACAGTGAAATCTATCATGTATGCTATGACATGTATGAAATCAGATGTAGCTTATTCACTAGGGATAGTTTGTAGGTACCAGTCTGATTCGGTTAAGAAGCATTGGAAGATTGTGAAGGTAATTCTTAAGTATTTAAGAAATACTAAAGATCAATGATTTATCTATGGAGACACTGACTTGAAACCTATGAGATATATTGATTCTACTTTCTAATTAGATCATGATGATAGCAAAAGCATGTCAGGCTACGTATTTATCTTAAATGAAGGAGCTATTTTCTGGAAGAGTTTCAAGCAACATACTGTGGCCGATTCTATATGCGAAGCAGAATATAATGCTGCATCGGATACTGTAAAGGAGGCAGTGTGGTTGCAAAAATTCATCATCGAGCTAGAAGTTACATCTTCTATTGATGGACCTATTCTGCTATACTGTGATAGCTCCAGTGCCATAGCTCAGGTGAAAGAACCAAAGTCACACCAACATACCAAACATATTTTGTGCCGCTATTACCTGGTACGAAATATTATAAACTAAGATGACGTCGAGCTTTAGAAGATCGATAAAAAGGAGAACCTAACCGATCCCTTCACTAAAGCTCTCAAGATCAAAGAGTTTGATGACTTCAAATGAAAGATGGATATAAGATACTGCCCCGATTAACTTTAATCCAAGTGAAAGTTGTTGAAAATTATATCCTAAAATCAATCGTATGACAATTGAGCTCCTCTTTGTATATAAATTATTAATTAATAAATAAAAAATATTTTGATATTTTTTATTATAAAGTTACATCTTTTTTATAGAACTCTTGTGTTATCATGAAGTCCTTAAAATTATGTTAGTATACGATAAAGAGAGGATTTATCATATAGTTCTTAAATAAGTTCATGACCAAATGATATGTTATTACAAGATGATGATGTTTATCGAATAGAGGTCGTTGTGTGTCATATAGATTAGTTATCCTCTTAACCAAGGAGTATGGTGGCACTGGTATGGCATACAGGTGAGATATAAGAGTACATCGTCACTGAATAAGTTACTCACCTACTGAGCATTCTGCTGTCAAGAGCTGCTTACGAAGCATATAGTTATAAATATCCCTCAGATCTGAGATCACTATAGTGACTTGCAAACAACTCACTACGTTTTGGTGCTGGACTATCTGAATTTCTAATGTAGTAACAGAAGGCTACTGGGTATCGTCAAGTACTTGCGAAGTCTGTGTATTGATCAAGATGAGATTGATCCCTCTAGATTATAGGAGTTGATATATCACTGTATTTTAATTTAGTAAAATCTTGGCTAAAGTAATTCATGAGATGGATTTGAAAGGTTGAAATACAATATGGATGATGCAATCTGGATTAATAGTTAAACCTAGACCATCTTAGAGCATTCAGGATCAAAGGGATGAATTATGCGGTAACCATGTGTATGAATTCTAGAATATTCTTTTACGATAATTCAACCTATCTGAATGTCAAGAATCATTACTAGATGATATTTTAATTAGTACAAAAATTAGTTTCAGTGCTATCGACTTAGTGTTTGAACCTATGGAGTCACGCACACAAGTCAAATAAAGTAAGAAAGTATTGGCCTATGTTTATATGTCTAATTTGGAAGTGCTTGACTTGATTGAATAAATAAGCTAACTTGATTGAGAATTAAGTTATGGATCAAATGAGATTGAAGAGTTGACTATGTCTAGCTAGCACTACACATAAGGTTCAGATTTAATCTTAGAGATGAACTATTTCTGATCTATGATCCATAAAGCCTATGAGAGATTGAATTTAAGTGCTAATTAATTTTAAATTAGATCTAAATTAGTTAGACTTAATTGGGTTCAAAATTTCAAGTAAGACTTGATACTAAAGTCCTAAAGAGTTTAGGATTGACAGTCTTTCAAAATTATTTTGAACAAATTTTTAATTAGATTCGAATCGGACCCTTTTTGGATGAGATCTTGGAATCCTACTTGCACTGAGATTCCTCCACTTCCTTATGCCAACCAGCACCTAGCATGGTGTTGGTTGTGGGCATCCCGTGTAGGTGTAGAAATGGGTGCATTGTGGGTGCCATATGTGATGGCAATTCTATCTCATATAGGAGTCCTTCTTTCTTGAGTATTAGATTAATTCAAAGTATATTTGAATTAGGAGTCCTATACTTACTGGGTTATAGAAATTATCTATAAATAGAGAGGATCTCTACCTATAGATGCATATAAAGGATAGCAAACTAATCAGATTGAGAGAAGAGAGAAAGAGAGAGAGAGGTGTAAGAAGGGGCATCCCCTTACCTTCTATTTGGCATCTCCCCTTGTTGCTGCCCATCCCCTCCTTGCTGTGGGGCCTACCTTGGGTGTCCTTCTTACTAGTGTGAGGTGTCATAGTAGCACCTCTCCTCCCTCATTTAGTTGGATTGCAAAGGTGCTTTGATCAGATGTCATCCCGCTTTCCTACATTGTCTGGCATGCATGCGAAGTAGAGGGTCTCACTTTCAGGCCTCTAAAAAGGTTGATTCCAGATTTTAGAGATTTGAACCCTGGTTCTACTGCTATTCAGATAAGGATTTGATCCTTATTTATATTTTTTTGTAGAAAATTTATAGATGCAACCTGGGTTATCCTGAGAGAAATACATTCACTCACCTTCATTAGGAATAAGGGTACTGAGTATGACCAAATATGAGTAATCACTAAGATGTCTATCTACTCGTCAGTGACTAACTTGATACTGTAGTAGTATGACTAGTTTTTTGAGCTGTGGTGCTTTGACTATTCACAGTAAGGTTGCTATAGTTTGACTATACCATAACTCTATCTTCTAGCCATACGGAGCCTTGAGGTATAATTGACTGCAATAGACTCACTATAAAAATAGGATGCGCAACAAAATGGAATCTATCGACCTCAGTAGATGAGGAATAGTTCTATGTATATCATGAAGTCGAGTCCTAAAGTCCCTGACATGACAATGTAAAAAATAAAAAGAAGTTTCTATTAAATTTCACATCAGATTCGAGTCAATTGATTCTAACATATGAGAAGAATCTGATTTGACGAGTTATCCTTAACCTATGTCTTATCGAAACTCACGACAGAAGAATCGAATCACAAGGTAACTATACTTAGAGATTCATTATTCAGTTTTGTTGGGTTGCCACCACATATTGCTAGGTGTTACTGATGGATCATGAGATTAATTAAGAATCATTTTGTTGATCAATGATTCTTAATTGGTTGAATTGGAAAAAGTTCCGATCCATCAAAAAGAGTTTGATGTTGATGAAAAAGAGTTTGATGTTGATCAAAAAGAATTGGTTGATCAATGATGTTGCAGATCGAGACCACACCATATCTCACTACCAAATAAAATTAGACCTATGGGGTCTCACAAACAAGAGTATTGGTCTAGGATTGCATAATTGAACTAAGTGTAGATCAATTGGGTTATGATTAATTAAGTCCTAGCTTTGGATTTAAGAAAGTCATGCTACCATATGGTTAAACCCATTCTCTCCTACTTGATTTGGGTTTCTTATTAGATAGGACTTACCAAATCTAAGCAAGCTCATTTTGGATACTAAGAGTTGGAATCCCTGATGAAGAAAAATTAGATAGTTTTATGCATTCAATTTTAAAAATTTTTACAGCAGAATATGATAGATTAAATAATTTAATCTTCATTACATATATAAGATCTAATCTAAACGATCTTATCAAGATCTATGATATGATTAATATGTAATTAAATCAAAAAAATATAAAAATCTACATCGATCATATCGATGCTCTAGATTAGATCTAACCATTAAATCTGATCAATCTGATCTAACGAGTTCAGAACTCATTATCAGAGTATGAGTTGCTAATCTCTATAATTGAATCACATGGATTAGAGCTTCTTCAGGTTGCTCATAGTCATACAAAATATCTGATCTCTATGGATCGTCCACACAAAGATCGATTGTTGATCAATCTCTTCTGGAGTGCTAGCTCGTGAAGATCTTTGATGACTGATTTTTTTCTTCTTCTTTGAATCTCTTAGACACTCTAGAGAGAGAGAAAAACTTGAGAAGTAGAAGAGGCCAGAGAAAACTATTTTCTCTTCTCTTGAAATCACTCATGGTATCTTAGGCATCCAACTATTTTATCCCTTTTATAGGTGGATTAGGTATTAGGGTTAAGAGGAGGCACCAACACCCTTCACGCCACACCATATGGGGCATCCCATATTTTGTGCAAAAAATATGTGATGGTGTAAGAAAGAAATCAAAATCTTTTTCACACCAACTCACATCTCAACGTGAATAGGGAAAGAGTTTTTAGCACCATCAAAACTTTCCCATGAAATCGGATTTATTTCTTTCTTATCTTCTTGTTTTTAGCACCTCTCTATGCCTTCCTTTCTCATGCCATAAATTCCTCATGCAAAACTCCTTTTGCGTGCAAAGAATGGCATGGGTTCTAGGGCATGGCAAGAGAGAGAATCTCGGATGGTTGGGACTCTTACTTTTCCAATTTTAGTTCAATCCAAATCTGATTTGGTTTGGACTCAATGAAAGAAAGGAACCTAATCTAATTAGGAATACAATCTCCTCAATGAATTCCTAATCTAATTAGAAAGTAATTGAACTCAAGTCTTGATCAAATCAAGAACAAGTATCTCTTGCAATTAGGCTTGATCTAATCAAACCCAATCTAAGTCAAACTGAATCTAATTCAATTAGACATGAATCAAACCTCATTATTTAATCAAATTGAGTCAATTAACAATCTAATTGTTAATAAATCTTCTATTAATAATAGAGTCCCAGGCCAGTGGGACTCTCCTCCAAAGTCCCAATGCAATGGGACTCTTCACCAGATCAGCCATCTGATTAGATTGAAATTTTTAATGTGCGTGACCTCATAGGTTCGAACCTAAGTGAGTAGTACAAAAATAAATTTTTATACTAATCGATGTAACAATCTAGTAATGGGACTCAATATCCGTATAGGCCGAATGATTGTAAAGCAACATTTAAGAATCTACTGGCGTATGATAACCGTATAATTCATCTCTTTAACCTTAATGCTCAAGGTGACTTAGGGTTTAACTGTCAACCCTGAAATAGTCAGCTACATTTGTATTTTAACCTTTTAAATCTATTTCATAGATTATCTTGATCAAAATTTTACTAAATTGAAATACACTGATGCATTAACTCCTACTTATTTAGAGGGACCAATCCCATCTTGACTCACGCACCAACTTGACAAGTACTTGACTGTGCTTAAAAATCTTCTGTCACTGAATTAGAAATTTAGGTAGTCTGATACTAAAGTATACTGAGTTGCTTGTAGATCACCGTGGTAATCTCAGATCGGAGGGATACTTATACCCATACCCTTCGTGAGCTACTCTTGACAACAGAGTGCTCCGCAATTGGTCACATTCGATGTGAATGTACTTCTATATTCCACCTGCATGCCATACTAGTGTCTCCACACTCCTTGGTTAAGAGGACAACCAACACAGATGGCATACAATAATCTACACTTGATATTGCTATCATCCTATTGATAGTATATCATTTGGTCGCAAACATGTTTAAGGACTAAATGATAAATCTTCTTTTACCAAAAAAATATAGTCCTAAAAACTTCATCACAACACAAAAATTCTAAGAAGATGGAAAAAATATGATGAAAAAAGGCTAAATGATATTTATTAATAAAATTCATATACAATCGTATAAATATGAGCATAACAATCAACAGACTGACAATTGACTTTGAGACACAATTTCCAGTAATTTTCACTTGGACTAAAGCCAATCGGTACATTATTGTATATCCATCTTCGACTTATGATCATCGAACTTCATGACTCCGAGAGCTTTAGTAAATGGATCAGTCAGATTCTCCTTTTCGTTGATCTTTTGAAGATCGACGTCACCTCGATCTACGATCTTTCAGATAAGATGGTAGCGATGTAGAATATGCTTGGTGTGCTAATAGGACTTTGGCTCTTTGGCTTGAGCAATGGCTCCTGTACTATCACAGTACAATAGAACAGGGCCATCAATGGAGGGTGCCACTCCGAGCTCACCAACGAACTTTCACAACCACACAGCTTCCTTTACAGCATCAGATGCTGCAATATACTCTGCCTCATAGATAGAGTCAGCCACGATGTGCTACTTGAAATTTTTTCAGCAGATTATTCTACCGTTTAGGGTAAAAATATATCCTGACATGCTCTTGTTGTCATCATGATCTGGCTGAAAGTTGGAGTTGGTGAACCCCACTAGTTTCAAGTCAAATTCTCCATAAACAAGCAACTAGCCTTTAGTATTTCTCAAATACTTAAGGATAGTCTTCTCGACCTTTCAGTGTTTTTCTCCTGGATCAGACTAGTATCTGCTCACTACCCCTAGTGTGTCACATTTGATCTTGTACATGTCATGGTGTATATTATGGAACCTACTACTGAAGCATATAAAATTTTATTCATATGCTCTCTCTCTTGAGGAGTTGTTGGATAGTCCCTCTTCAAGGAAAAAATTTTATGGCCTATCGGGAGATAGCCTTTCTTAGAATCTCCATGCTGAACCACTTCAGCACGATGTCTATGTTTGTGGACTGGGACAATCCAAGAAACCTTTTTGATCTATCTCTATATATCTTCATCTCAAAGATATAGGATGCTTCTCTCAAGTCCTTCATAAAGAACTAAGATGATAACCAAACTTTTATTCTTTGTAATGTAGGGACTGAAGGGAAAGAAATCCTGTTTCTATCAAAAATGCAATGGATTGCCAGGGTGCATCTAATTATTTTCTATAAATTACTTAATAAAGATTAGTTCTTTATCTGATATGCTGTGAAATAGGGATCCAATCTTAAAAATTTTGAATCCAAAGCCTTGTGCAGATTTGAATCCACAAACCTTCTACTTTGTGCATACATCAAACTTCACAGGAAAGTGAGATGAGGCCTCAGATTTAAGCAACTTCACAAGGCACCAAAGGGAGGGGAGAGAGGCTCAGGTGTGATGCCTTACACCAGTAAGAGGGATGCCCAAGATGCTCCTCACACCAAGGGAGGATGGGATGACAAGGGTGGGTGACACCAAGGATGGGTGATGCCTACTCTTCTTCACGCCTCCTCTTTCTCTCTTTCTCTCCTTAGAACACAATCTAATTATTATTCCATGATAGTTAGGGGTCCTCTCTATTTATAGATGAATTTTCATGACTCATAAGACTAGAATTTCTAATTCAAACAAGCTTTGAATTAATTCATATCTTATCAAAGAAAGAGTCTTAAGGGAGAAAAAATTGATGCCTAAATAGGTGCCCTCATGCACCCATGCCTACACCCAATGTGGGGTGGAAACAACTAGCACCCCACCTAGTGTTGGTCAGCCATGAAGGATAGATAGTCCTAGTAAAATTGGACTCTTAAGATCTTATCCAAATATGGGTTAATTCGAATCTAATTCGAACCTGATTCAAAATAATTTCGAATAGGCTATCAATCCCAAACTATTTTGGGTTGAGGATCAAGTCTAATTTGAATTTATGAATCTAATTAAATTTAATTAAATCAGATCTAATCTAAAATTAATTAGTACTTAAATTCAATCGCTCATAGACTCCTTGGATCAAAGATCAAATCTCATTCATTCTCAAAATTGAACCTAAATCTCATATCTAGTGCTAGCTAGACATAGTCAACTGTTTAATTCCGTATGATCTATAACTTAATTCTTAATCAAGTTAATCTATTTATTTAATCAAGTCAGATACTTTCAAATTGAACTTATAGACTTAAGTCAATTCTTCCCTACGTCACTTGACTTTGTGTGTGACTCCATAGGTTTGAACACTAAGCTGGTAGCGTAGGAATCGTTTCCTGTACTAATCAAAGTTACTATCTGGCAATGGTTCCTGACATCTGGATATGTCAAATTATCACAAAACAATATTCAAAAATTTATGCATATGGTTACTACATAATTCATTCTTTTGATCCTGAATGCTCTAGGACGGTCTAGGGTTAAACTGTCAACCCTGAAGGATCATCCATATTGTATTCCAATCTTTCAAATCAATCACATGAATTATCCTGACCAAGATTTTACTAAATTAAAATACAGTGATGCATCAGCTCCTATAATCCAAAAGAATCAATTCCATCCGATCCACACACAGACTTCATAAGTACTTGACTGTACCCATTAGCCTTCCGTCACTATATTAAAAATACAGGTAGTCTAGCATCAAAGCATAGTGTGTTGCTTATAAGTCACTATGGTGATCTCAGATTTAAAGAACACTTATGCCCATACTCTTCACAACCTACTCTTGACAGTAGAGCACTCAGTAGGTGAGTCACTTGTTCAGTAATGATCTACTCCTATATCTCACCTATATGCCATATTAGTATCTCCATACTCCTTGATTAAGAGGACAACCAATCCATATGACACACAATGACCTTCACTTGATAAACATCATCGTCTTTTAATGACATATCATTTGGTCATGAACATGTTTAAGAACTATATGATAAATCTTTCTTTATCAATTACTTCATAGTTTTAAGGACTTCATCACAACACAAGAGTTCTAGCAAGAAAGATATAATTTTGTAATGAAAGATGTCAAAATAATTTTTATTCATTGATTAATAATTCATACATATATTACAAAATAAGTACAATCATCCAAATAATTGGCTTTAGGATATATTTTTCAACAACACCCACTTGAACTAAAGTCAATTAGGACAGTATCTTATACCTATCTTCCACTTATGATCATCGAACTCTTTGATCCTAAGAGCTTTAGTGAAGAGATTGGCTATATTCTTCTTTCCATCGATCTTTTGAAGCTCGACGTCATCTCGATCCACGATCTCACGTACAAGGTGATAGCAGTGTAGAATGTGCTTGGTACATTGGTGTGACTTTGGTTCTTTCACTTTCGCTATGGCTCTAGTACTGTTATAATACAGTAGAATAGGACCATCAATAGAAGGTGTAACTCCAAGCTCGATGATGAACTTCTACAATCATACCATCTTCTTTGCAACATCGGATGCAGCAATGTATTCTACTTCGCATACAGAACTGGCTATAGTATGTTGCTTAAAATTTTTTAAGTATATTGCTCTTTCATTTTAAGGTAAATACATATTTCGATATGCTTCTACTATCATCATGGTCTAACTGAAAATTAAAATTAGTATATCCCATAAGTTTCAAATCAATATCCCCATAGATAAGCCATTGATCCTTAGTATTTCTTAAATACTTAAGGATTATCTTCATAATTTTTTAATAGTTTTCACCTGGATTAGACTGATATCTACTCACTATCTCTACTGAATAGGCCACATCCAGTCTCATACACATCATGGCGTACATGATAGATCTCACTGTCGAAGTATATGGGATCCTACTTATATACTCTTTTTCCTGAGAGATTGTCCGACAATCCTTCTTAGAGAGAGTAATTCCGTAGCCTATCAGCAGATAGTCTTTCTTGAAATTCTTTATGTTGAATTGTTTCAACATAATATCAATGTACGTGGATTGAGACAATTCAAGCAACCTTCTAGATCTATCTCTATAGATCTTCATCCCTAGAATATAGGATGCTTCTCCCAAATTCTTCATGGAGAACTATGATGAGAGCTATAGCTTTATACTCTACAAAGCTGGGATGTCATTTCTTATTAATAATATGTCATCTCCATACAGTACAAGAAAGATAACTATAGAATCGTTAGCCCATTTGTAGGTACAAGATCCTTTTTCATTCCTAACGAAGCCATACATTTTGATCACCTTATCAAAATGCATATTCCAACTCCTAAATGCCTGCTTCAATCCATAGATGGATTTATTTAGTTTGCACACCATAGATTCATTGTGGATATGAACCCTTCATGTTGTTTATATACACCTCTTCTTCTAGCTTCCCACTTAGAAAAGCTATTTTGACATTCATTTGTCAAATCTCATAATCTAAGTGTGTTGCTATCACAAGCATAATCTGGATGGACTTGAGCATTGCCATAGGTGAGAACGTCTTATCATAGTCAATACCATAATGTTGATGATAACCCTTGGCAACTAGACGGACTTTATAGGTCTCTACTGTTGAAATTCGGGGTTTGGTGCATGCATGTATGTTTCAAAACTTTATTTTTTAAACACCACAGTGGAGAATAAGATTAAAATAATTTTAATCTAAATTATGCATGTATAAAAATATAAAACTATATGGATCTATTTCATATACTGAAATTGATATATGCTGAAATTCAGATTCTGATCAAATCACATATTTGTTTCGCAATCCTTTTCTTCAAAACTAGATCTGAAAGAGATGAGCCTCTCTGTTAGCCATACAAGTATCCGGTCTCTATGAGTATCCACTCAGGGTCAGTCTAAAATAGCCCTCTATAATTTGAATTTTAATTCTCCAAAATTTAGCCTGTTAAATTTGAACGAAGCCTGGATCGCGATCAACGTTTAATCTTTCTCCTTGATCTTCTTCTTCTCCTCTTTTTTAATCTTTTTTCCTTGCTTATGTGCTACTACCAGCACTAGAAACTGACAATCAATGGATGCCCAATAGCATTTGGGTGTGAGATAACTTGGGACATGCATCCCAAGTGGTATGGCATGGGGATGCCTAAGGAGAAGAAAAAAAGGGAGGAAGAGAGGGTGTGGGAGATTCTCCTGGTATGGAGAGGGGCTGGCTTGGATGATCTTAGGATCTTAGGGGAGGTCCCTTTTATAGGCATAAAAATTGAATCCTATTCAATCATATAATACAAGTCCTACTTGCATTAGGATTCCTATTAACTTAAGTTATCCAACTTACATTGGAAGCCCATTGGTACCAACTATTGGAGCCCTTGTACCCATAATTAGACACCCTCTTTTGTACCCAAGAGACATCTCATATGAAAACCAAAGGCACTCTAATTAATGGACACGCCCAAATTGATCAAATCAAAGTGGTGCCCTATAATAACTATTAAGGAGATTCATAAGGGACTTGCACCCTTAATTTATGTGATCCATAACCTTAGATATCCAACAATTGGAGTCTCATGAATCTTATTCATATAGATAATTAGCAGGTAATTAAGTTAGAATAACTTATCAAATAAATTATCTTAACGAAAAGAGGAATTGGATCCATCCATGTGCTAGCAAGGTTACCATGGACCCAATAGATTTTTCTAAATCCAATTGACACTTCATAAGCTCAATTTCTTATTTCAGACCTAATTCCTTTATTGTATGACCTCATAGATTCAATTCTATCTGGTAATGAGATATACAATGATTCCTATCACCATATCATTGAAATTCTTTTCAATGAATCGAAATAATTTCAATCTAACTCAATCAAGGATTGTCGATCTGAAACAACCTTAATGAGCTCTCACAATCCATCAATGACACCTAGCAGTATGTAGTGACAATCCAATAGAACTAAAATGAATCTCTAGGTATAGTTAATGTGTGATTTAGTTTTTCTATCATGAGTTCCGACTAGATGGTAGGTCATGGATAAATCATTAAACCTCAGCATCAATCATATGATAGATTCGATTGGCTCAAGTTTAAATATGATTTCTATGAAAACTTCTTTCCATCAATCATACTACTGTGGCTACAGATTCTTGAACTTAGCCTCTCAAATCTCATAGGACTACTCTCTATCAAGATCGATAGATCCTATCTTGATGCGTATGCCCACCTACAGTGGATCAACTATCACCAACATCCACTACAAAGGCTCATTGAGACCCATATTTATATGTCAGTCAAACTCCAACAGCCTTACTATGAGTAGCAGTACCATCTCAAGTCAAAAGATCAGTCACACAACTATAGCATCGAGATAATCACTGATGATTGAATAAATATCCAAGTGATTTCTCATATGGTCACGCTCAATGCCAGTTATTCTCTAACAACTACCTGCACTTGTCGCCCTGTGTATCTATATAGTAGATTAGAGACCGACCTATCCTGAAGGAAGTGATTTATGCATCAGTCTATCTAGATCTATCATCGCCCTCATGATGATTCTATGATCGATAGCCTTTAGGAATTAAATATATATCTCTAATTCTCAATACCTTGAGAATATGTATCGAAACTAATTTCATGGACGATTCTAGGATACATTACACTTGAATGAAAAAGAACTTGCCCCTTTTATTGATCATATCAACATATTAAGTATAAAATTATGCCCTAGATATATTACAATGTGTCATCCATATTGGCTTCTAGGATATACATCTAACAATCTTCCACTTGGACTAAAGCCAATTGGCCATAAATCTAAGTCCAATCTTTTCAAGGTGGACTTTCATTTTTGGATGGCTCAGCTGCTTAGTCAATGGGTCTGCCACATCATTCACATAGTCTACTCTTTGTACATCAATATGTTTCTTTTCGAGGTAGTCACGTATGATATGATAATGCCGCTCGATGTGCTCTGATTTCTGATGAGACCCCGGCTCCTTAGTAAGTGCCATGGCTCCATTGTTGTTGCAGTACAGTGGTATGGCATCTGATGTCATAATTCAAAGTTCCACAATAAATTTTTTGAACCAGAAACCTTCCTTCGCAGCATCTGAAGCAGCGACATACTCAGCCTCCGTGGTCGAATCTACTATAATGGATTGCTTGAAACTCTTCCAACTGACCGCACCATCATTACAAATAAACACATACCCTAATGCGGACTTTCTATCACCAGGATCAAAAATGAAGTCTGAGCCAGTATACCTCTTAATTCGTAAGTCAGAATCACCTTCAAAGATTAAGAACAAATTCTTAGTCTTTCTCAAGTACTTAAGGATATTCTTCACAGCTATCCAGTGCTCCTCATCTGAATTCGACTGATACCTGCTCGTGACACTCACAGCAAGGATAATATCAGGTCGAGTACATAGCATGGCATATATAAGGCTTCCTATTGTCGAAGCATAAGGAATCCTACTCATACACTGAATCACCTCAAATACCATGCCTAAGAGGTAAAAGATCTCTCTTGGAGTTTTCCATACTGAACCTTTTTAGCACCTTCTCTATGTATAGTTTTTATGATAGGCCAAACATCCATTTAGATCTATCCCTATAGACTTTTATTTCAAGAATATAAGATACTTCTCCTAGGTCTTTCATGGAGAATTCTTTGGACAACCATCTTTTAACCATAGTCAGCATGGGAATGTCATTTCCAATAAGGAGAATATCATCCATATACAATATAAAAAAAGTTATTGCACTCTCACTGACTCTCTTGTATACACAAGATTTTTCTTCATTTTTGATGAAATCAAATGATTTGATTGCCTCATCAAAATGATGGTTCCAACTCTAAGAAGCCTACTTTAATCCGTATATGGACCTTTGCAGCTTGTAGACTCTATGATCACTATCACCGAATGTGAAACCTATAGGCTACTCCATATAGATATCTTCCTCAAGATATCAATTCAGAAAGGTAGTTTTCACATCCATCTATCAGATTTCATAATCATAGCAAGCTACTATAGCAAGCAAAGTGCGGATGGATTTCAGCATGGCTATAGGTGAGAAAATTTTTTGATAGTTAATACCCTCGTGCTGACTATAACCTTTAGTCACAAGCGTAGCTTTATAGGTCTCTATCTTTCCATCGACACCTATCTTTCTTTTGTAGATCCATTTACATCCAATAGGTACAATACCTTCAGGTGGATCTACTAAAGTTCAGACATGGTTCGAGTGCATCGAGTTAATTTCTGACTTCATAGGGTCTAACCATTTCTTGAAATCGATGTCAGACATCGCCTCATCAAAGGTATTGGGATCATCACCATGACCCCTATCTCCTATAAAGAATAATTTTTTTACTTTCTCTATAAGCATACCGATATATCTTTCAGGAGGTCGGGAGACCCTGCTAGATCTATGAGGTGGCAGAGGAACATCAACTACTGGCTCATGGACTATGAGTTCTTGAAGATCTATAGCTCTAGACTCTTTAGAGACCTTCTTTTCGAGTCCCACTAACCTCCCACTGCCGTCATCCTGGATAAACTATTTTTTCAGGAACATGATATTTCGACTCACAATCATATTGTGGTCTTGTGAAAAGTAGAAGTAGTATTTCATGAATTTTTTTGGGTACCCTATAAAATGAGATATAATAGTTCTATCCTTCAATTTTTTCGTCATCTATCTCTTGACATAGGCCGGACATCTCCAAGTCTAAAGATAATCCAGACTCAGCTTCTTACCGAACCATATCTCATACGGTGTGGTTGGAACAGACTTTAAAGAAACCCTATTCAATAAGTGAATGGCAGTTAACAAGGCATGTCCTCAAAAAAATAAGGGTAAATCAGTGAAGCACATCATGGACCTGACCATATTCAATAGGGTCCTGTTCCTCCTTTCAGATATCCTATTGAGTTGAGGTGTTCCAGGACAGGTCCACTAAGAGACTATGCTGTTGTCCTTAAGATATCTTAAAAATTTTTGACTAAGGTATTCACCTCCTCGATCAAATCGAAGAACCTTAACAGATTTATCCATCTACTTTTCTACTTCATGCCTGAATTCTTTAAACTTTTCAAAGATCTCAGACTTATATTTCATTAGATACACATATCCGTACCTAAATAAATCATTAGTAAAGATAATAAAGTAGGTGTAACCACCTCTGGCCTATATATCAAATGGCCCACATATGTCGGTGTGTACCAGGGCAAGTAGCTTTGTGGCCCTTTCCTCATGTCCTACAAAAGGCAACTTGGCCATCTTTTCTCAAAGGCAGGATTCACAAGCTAGATATGGCTTTGGGTTAAGAGAGCCAAGGATCCCATCCTTCTCCAGTCTGTTTATCCTGTCCTCTCCAATATGGCCTAGTCTATAGTGCCACAAGTACTTCTGGTTAATTTCATCTCTGGATCTATTTTGGCCTATGGCACTCACTATTTACTCATTTATGTTCACATTTGCATCAACATGCAAGTGATAAAGACTGCCAATTAAAAGATCCCGTGTAATCAATTTATTTCATAAATAAATAAAATAAAAAATTTTATTGAAATAAATTTTAAAACCTTTCTGTGCTAGCACAGATATAGAAATTAAATTTTGACTAGCTACAGAAACATAATAATAGTCTTTTAAATCTAATCTAATGTCAGATGATAATCGAAGAGGGTAAGTGCCAATGGTCTCTACAGCAATCTTTGCTTCATTGTCGATCTGAAGGATCATATCACCTTCCCTCAACCTTTTACTTTCTATCAAACTCTACATTAATGTACATATATGAACACTCGAGCCAAAGTCCAATACCCAACTAGAAGTAAAAGAAATCATAAGGTTAGATTCAATTACAAGTATACCTTCGGAAGGTTTATCACCCTTTTTGGTCTTCAGGCTCTCCAGGTATTTCGGACAATTCCTCCTCCAGTAGCCTTCAACATGACAGTGAAAACACTTTTCCTTTACCTTATCTACCTTTGGATCATCCTTCTTTGGCTTGCTCTCTCTCTCTTCTATTTCTTTATGAATTTAGCCTTCTTCCTTCTAATAGACTTTCTCTTGGAAGTAGAAGTCCGCTTCATAGTGAGAACAGTACCCCTTGAACTCTTCAAGGAACCCTCTGTTGTGACCAACATGTTGACAAGTTCAAAAATAGTAGAGTCAAGTTTGTTCATATAAAAATTTATGATGAATTAACTATATGAACTAGTAAGGGATTGAAGGATCAGATCCATCTATAATTCTTTTTGCATATCAAGCTTGAGCTTCTCAAGCTCCTCAATGTCCTTGATCACTATCATACAATGCTCATGGTTAGACTGTCTCTCACGCATCTTGAGGTTGAAGAGTCTTTTGGATACTTTGAAGTGTGCAGTATGACTTTGTTCACCATACAACTCTTGTAGGTGAGTGATTATAGCCCGAGCAGTGGGCATATGCTCGTGCTAATTTTACAACTCGTTTGATATGGATACCAGCACATAACACTTGACCCAACTATTTTCATCCGTCCACTTCTCAAATGCAACTCTCTGCTCAGTAGTAGGATGGTTGGTAATACAATGGAATCTTGATCGGGAACATGGCTTAATTTTTCTGAGATTAGGACAATCCTGAGGTTTCTGAGCTAGTCATTGTAATTATTACCAGTCAAACGATTAGTTTCAAGGATGCGAGCTAGAAGGTTTGAAGCTGACATGATGGTTTAACTGCGAGAGTAGAGATTCAAGTTAGACTTTTATACTTAATATTTTAATTTATTTTTGGGGACTTTAAGATGTAAATAATGACTCCCACTAATTTTTTGAATCCCTCCACTCCTCAAAAAGGAAATGAAAACTCTAATGCGACAAAGAATTCCTAGTGAGTGCTGCAGTCTCACTGATGACATGCACCTCACCTAACAGTTATTGGTAACATGCACACCAATGCATAAGCAACTCCTTGCATAGATGCTTCACTAAGCAAGTTATAGTGATTTGGTCTCTAAGTCATGTAGGCTCACCTAACAGTTATTGCCCACACTTCTTAATTAAGCCCGACTCACCATTCACAAGTAGGTGCAAGACCGTCATTGGGTCCCTCACCTAACAGTTATTGGGGCCAACCTCATCCTTATCCTGGAGTAACTCTTTGCTAATAGAGTGATTGCATGTTCTCGATACAACTGAACCACTATAACCAATCTAGAATAGTCAACATCAATAGTACATCTGCACATCTACAATGGTGGAAGACCTATAGACTTAATATTTATGAGGAGGTTTAGATTTAGATCTTATTTAATCAGTCATTGTATGATCGATCTAAGTGGCATGGGCTAAATCAGATTGCTAAGCAACCTAATTCAAGTCCCAATATTCTAAATTGGCCAAGTAAGTGGAGATCGATGGGGGTCCCCCCATTGCCTTCCTAAGACACCAATAGATTGGTCAGTTCAGCTAATGGAACTAATTAAATAACCACATCTCATTAACTTATCTTAGACACCAATAGGTTGATTGAATAGAATTGGTTAGCTCAAGCAAATCAGGCTCGAACCAACAAACCAAATTAAATCCTTAGGTTGATCGATTCTACATATGGGATTCAATCGATTTGATCAACAATAATTGTATGATTATTAACTTAATTAATCTAACTCTTATCAATACTTGACTTGGTTTGATTAATCACTTAATCGAATTAGACCCATATGGCTCAAATCAAAAATCTTAAATGCAATCTTATTACATGACTTAATTTATGATTTTTCTATGATAAAAATCCTCATGCGCAAACACAAATTTTAGATTCTAAAATTATATTTCAGATCTAAATTCATTACATGAAAGTAAGTTTTAGAATATAAAAATAATTTTTAGATTTTAGCATACAAATATATATCATATATACGTATGTAAAATCAGATCTAAACAAAATTTTAGATCTTAGCATGATGTCATATATCTCATATACTAATCATGTAAATTTATAATCTAAAAATATAATCATATATCATATATATGCATCAAAACGTAGATCATAAAAAAATTTTAGATTTTATGCATACATCTATGTACCATATGAACATAAATTAGAACTCTTTCTAAATCAAAATTCAGATATATACATGTAATTACATATCATCTATATGTTGTAATATTGAAACCAAAATCAAATTTTAGATTAGTTGATCTATCTATACATCTCATGTATCAAAAAAAACTAATTTTAAAATTTTTTTAAAAATATGTATGTCAAAATTTAGCATATGAAAATCCATGGCTCTGATATCACTATTGGAATTTGAGATTTGGTGTATACATATATGTTTCAAAACATTATTTTCTAAATACCACAGTAGAGAATGAGATTAAAATAATTTTAATCTAAATTAAGAATGTATAAAAATATAAAACTACATAGATCTATTTCATATGCTGAAATTAATATATGCTGAAATTCAGATTGTGATCAAATCACATATTTGTTTCATAATTTTTTTCTTCAAAATTAGATTTGAAAGAGATGAGCCTCTCTACTAGCCATACAAGTATCTAGCCTCTATGAGTATCTAATTTAGATCAGTTTGGAATAGCCCTCTATAATCTAAATTTTGATTCTCTAAAATTCAGCCTGCTAAATCTGAACGAAGCCTAGATCATGATCAACATTTGATCTTTCTCCTTGATCTTCTTGTTCTCTTCTTCTCTAATCTTTTTTCCTTGCTTATGTGCTACTACCAGCACTAAAATCAACAATCAATGGATGCCCAATAGCTTTTGGGTGTGAGATAACTTGGGATGCACATCCCAAGTGGTATGGCATGGGGACGCCTAAGGAGAAGAAAAAAGAGGGAGGAAGAAAGGGTGTGGGAGGTTCTCTTAGTATGGAGAGGGGTTGGCTTGAATGATCTTAGAACCTTAAGGGAGATCTCCTTTTATAGACACAAAGATTGAATCCTATTCAATCATATAATACAAGTCCTACTTACATTAGGATTCCTATTAACTTAAGTTATCCAACTTACATAAGGAAGCCCATTAGGCACCAACTTTTGGAGCTCTTGCACCCATAATTAGACATCCTCTTTTGCACCCAAGAGACATCTCATATGAAAATCAATGGTTCTCTAATTAATGGACATGCCCAAATTGATCAAATCAAAGTGGCACCCCATAATAACTATCAAAGAGATTCATAAGGGACTTGCACCTTTAATTTATATGATCTATAACCTTAGACACCCAATAATTGGAGTCTCATAAATCTTATTCATGTAGATAATTAGCAGATAATTAAATTAGAATTAATTTTTTAAATAAGTAATCATAATAAAAAAAAAATTAGGTACAACCATGTGCTAGCAAGATTATCATGGACCCAATGGGTTTGTCTAAACCCAATTGACACTTCATAAGCTCAATTTCTTATTTCAGGCCTAATCTCTTTGTTGTGTGACCTCATAGGTTCAATTCTATCTGGTAGTGAGATATACAATGATTTCTATCATCATATCATTGAAATTTTTTTCAATGGATCGAAACAATTTCGTTCTAACTCAGTCAAAGATTGTCGATCCAGAACAATTCTAGTGAGCTCTCACAATCCACCAATAACACCTAGCAATATGTAGTGGCAATCCAGTAGAACTGAAATGAACCTCTTGGTATAGTTAACATATGATTTATTTCTCTATCATGAGTCACGACTAGATAGTAGGTCATGGATAAATCGTCAAACCTCAACATCAGTCATATGATAGATTTGATTGGCTTAAATCTAGATATAATGTCTATGAAAACTCCTTTCCATCAATCATACTACTGTGGCCATATATTCTTGGACTTAGCCTCTTAAATCTCATGGGACTACTTCTCTCTATTAAGATCGATAGATCCTATCTTGATGTGTACTCCACTCCTATAGTGGACCAACTGTCACCAACATCCACTATAAGAGCTCATTAAGATCCATATTTATGTGTCTGTCAAACTCCAACAGTCTTACTACAAGTAGCAGTACCATCTCAAGTCAAAAGACCAATCATACAACTACAGCATCAAGACAATCACTAACGATTGAATAGAAATCCAAGTGATCCTCGTATAGTCACACTCAGTGCCAGTTGTTCTTTAACAACCATCCGTACTTATCATCCTGTGTCTCTACACAGTAAATTAGAGATCCATCTATCTCAAAGGAAGTGATTTGTGTGTCAGTCTATCTAGATCTATCATCGCCCTCATGATGATCCTTTGATCGGGAGCCTTTAGGAATTAAATATATGTCTCTAATTCTCAACACTTTGAGCATATATATCGAAACTAATTTTAAGAATGATTCAAGGACATATTATATTTGAATGAAAAAGAACTTGCCTCTTTTATTGATCATATCAATATATTAAGTATAAAATTATGCTCTAGATATATTACAATGTGTCAGCCATATTGGCTTCTAGGATATACATCTAACATCTACCTTTCCATCTGCTCCTCTTTTCCTTTTGAAAATCTACTTGCATCCTATGGGTTTTATCTTTTCGGGCAGATCAACTAGCATCCATACACCATTGGTCTCCATGGACTTCATCTTGGATTTTATGGCCTCAAGCCACTTTTGAGAGTCAGATTTTTGCATGGCTTTCATATACGTAATTGAATCCTCATCGTTCTCATCGAGTTCAATAAGATCACCATCATGCACCAAGAAACCGTAATATCTATCCGATTGATGTGGTACTCTATCGAATCTCTTTAATTGTGCCTCTACATGCTCTGAATTTGATTCTCCAATCAAATCTGATTTTGTGTGTCGATTCTTCTACCTTTGAACTTCATCAAGTTCAATTTTGTTGGCATTAGATCTTTCTTCAAGAAACTTCTTTTCCAAAAAGACTATCCTATTGCTTACAAATACCTTTTATTCTTCAGCAGGGTAGAAGTAGTACTCTTTAGTTTTCTTTGGATACCCTATGAATAAGTATTTATCAAATTTTGATCCATGCTTATCTATCTTTAAATGCTTGACATAAGCTGGACATCCCCAAACCCGAAAGTATGAGAGCATCGGTCTATGCCCAGTCCATATCTCATATGGAGTTTCATTGATAGACTTGCTTGAAATCTTATTCAGATATAGTAGGCAGTTTCAAGAGTGTATCCCCAAAAGAAGATTGGCAAATTTATAAATCCCATCATGGATCGAACCATATCTAACAAAGTTCGATTCCTCCTTTCAGACACCTCATTATGTTGTGATGTTTCAAAGGGATTCATTGAGAGAGAATCTCATTCTTCTCTAGATATGTCAGAAAATCATTGGTGAGGTATTCACCTCAGTCTGATCGAAGAATTTTAATATTCTTTTCAGTCTATTTTTCTATTTCACTATGGAATCATGTGAAAATTTCAAATGATTCAGATTGGTGCTTCATAGGGTAGACATATCCATACCTCGATAGGTCATCTGTAAATGTAACGAAGTAATAGTATCCTTCTCTGGCAGCTCTGTTCATGGGTCCATATACATCACTATGTATTGGACCTAAAACATCACTAGGTCATTCACCTTTTTCTTTAAAAAGTGACTTAGTCATCTTACCAAGTCGATAGGATTCACAGGTCGGTAATAATGTATAATCATTAATTTCTAGGACACCCTCCTTGATTAATCTGTCTATCCTATTCTTGTTAACATGTCTTAGCCTATAATGCCAAAGGAAGGAATCACTGACATTATCTATCCTAGGGCATTTATTCGATGTGTATATTACACCAATAGGCTGTGATAATATATATATGCCATATTTTAATTATCTACACATAATTATAGTATCATTCATAATGATATCACAAAAATCATCTTTTATTAAAAACTTAAAATCAAGTTTGTTCAAAAGGCCTATAGAGATGACATTCATCAAAAAGAAAGGATAATAATAACACTAATCTAACATGACATGATTGGACTCAAAAATAAGCTGTATAGTTCCTAAGTCTAGAACTGGAACAATGCTTCCATCTCCAACGTTTAGGAACTGCTCGCCTTCTCTAAATTTTCTCTTGACCTGCAGTCCCTGCAACGAATTGCAAAGATTAATCAAACTTTCAGTATCCAATATCCAGGTAGTATCACAAACAAAAATATTACAAGGAGTTATCTTATAAATATCTTACAAAGCAATCGATTGCTTGATCCTCTTGTTCTTAAGCTTGTTTGGGTCAAGGATAGCTATATAAGCTGGACAATTCTTTTTTCAGTGATCCAGCTTCTTTCAAAGAAGCATTCTACCTAGCTCTTGTCAATTTTTGACTTTTTGCACTGCTTTGACTTGAGATCGATGGTATGATTTTTTTTCACCTTCTTCTTTTCTCTCTTAGAGGATCAACGACCTGTAGATGAACCTCCCACTATATGCACTGGCTCCTTCTGGAGCTGATGGTCCTTCTCGAACATCTACAATAATTCTAGCAAACCGTGGTAGTTTACTACAGGCTTGGTTATTCTACAATGACTTAAGAAGGATAGGTAGGATTTCAGTAGCAAATTGAGGATAGCATCCTTATCTAACTATTCATGTAATAGAAAATCAAGTTTGTTTAAGCGTTCAATCTACTCGATCATGTACAATACATGATCAGTGACTAATGGCCCCATCTCATATATGGGTATTGAATACTGTGCAGGAGGTTTTATGTCTCTCTGCATCTTCTGAGGTGTCGAAAGACTCATTCAACATTTGAATCATATTCTCTGGCTGTACATCCTTGAACTTATGGTTAAGTTTGTCATTCATGGCTATCCTCATAATGCAACGCACCAACGTGTGGTCACTGAGCCACTTTAAATAAGTATCTCTCGTAGCATGGGATGCCTTGATAATAGGTTCTTTAGGTGGTGGATCCGTAAGCACGTATAGAATCCTTTCGTGCTCTCGAACAATCTTCAACTTTGAATACTGCTATCGAAGTTGGGTCTGATAAGCTTGTCACTATCCAACAGCGAATGGAGTAATAGTGTGTTGGCCATAGCTAAAAAGAAGAAACATAATCCTATTATTATATGAATTATTTTTAAACCTAAAGATATGAATTTTGGTCTAAAGGTTCTTCTACTATTTTGTATGAATTGATAGCCTCTACCTCCAATTCGAAGAATTACATTAATTTCTTAGCAGATACTAGAATCCACACATATTGTATTTGGACCTGAGTGTGGCTCGACCAATCCTAATGCATCTATGGGTAGGTTCATAACCAATTATTTCTCTAAACAAGTTTTAGTAATTAGGTTTTTCCCCAAGTCTCTCTTCAGCAGGCATGTGGCACCTCCACTAAAAATCTTGATTAGTCCAACCATTAATATGACTACACCAAGTTGTTAAAATTTTATGTCGAGGTATGCACGTATGTTTCAATTTTTTTTTCTAAATAACATAGCAGAATAGAAAATTAATTTTTTTTAATCTAAATCATGCATGCAAAAATATAGAACATAAAGATCTACTTCATATGCTGAATTTGATCACATAGTGAATTTTATATTAAAATTAAATATGAATCGAATCACATACCTGTATCGTAATTCTTTTCTTCAAATCTAGATCTAGAAGATAGTAGGTTCTTCCTTAATCGTGCAAGTGCCCGACCTCTATTTTGAATTTCTATGTCAGGGCATGCATGTATGCTTTAAAATTTTATTTTCTAAACATCATAGCAGAGTAGATGATTAATTTTTTTTTTAATTTATATCATGCATGTATAAAATATAAACCACAAGGATCTACTTCATATGCTGAAATTAAACATATACTGAAATTGATCATGTGATCGAATCACATACCTATTTGATAATTTTTTTCTTCAAATCTAGATCTAGAAGAGAAGAAGGTCTCACTTAGTCACGCAAATACCCGATCTCTATGGATATCCACTCAGGATCAGTCTGAAATAGTTCTCTAAAATTTTTTTTTTTTCTCCAAAAAAAATCGACCTGCGAATCTGAATGAAGCCTGGATCGCGATCAACTCTTTGATCCTTCTCTTGATCTTCTTCTTCTTTTCCTCTCTTACTTTTCTTTTCTTGACTATGCTGCTATCATGGATCAGAAACCAGCACAAAAGTAGATGCCCAAAGCCTTAGGATGTGGGGGAAGAAGGGACACCCAAAGGGGTGGGGTGTTTGGACGTCCAAGGGAGAAGAGAGGGGGAGAGGAAAAGAGGGTGTGGGGCTCTCCTTGGTGGACGTGGAGCTATTGGTTTGAGTGCCTAAGGACCTTAGAGGAGGTTCTTTTAAATAGGCATAAGGTTTGAATCTTATTCAAAATCAAATAAGCATTTAAGGCAAGTTCTACTTGCACTAGGTTTCCTAATAACTTAAGTTATTCAATTTTCTTTAGAAAACCTATTAGGCACCAACAATTAAAGCCCTTGCACCCACAAAATCACATCCCCTTTTACACCCAAGGGACACCCTATAAAAGATCCACAAGCCCTCTAAAGGTGGGACATGCCCAACTTGATCAAATCAAGTGGTGTCCCATCAAAACTATCAAGAAAATAAATTAAAGACTTGCATCCTTAATTCATTTGATCTAAAATTTTAGACACCCAACAATTAGAGCCCAATGAATCTAATTTATTTAGATTATTAACAAATAATTTAGTTTGAATTAATCTTATCAAATAAAAAATTTAAATATAAAGAGAAAATTGGATCCATCCATGTGCTAGCAAGGTTACCTTGAATCCAGTAAGATTTCTCTAAATTCAATTGATACTTCATAAGCTCAATTGCTTATTCCAAATTTATTCCCTCTATTGTGTGACCCCATAGGTTCAATTCTATCTTATAGTGAGATATACAATGATCTCTATCAATGTATCATTAAAATTTTTTTCAATGGGTTGGAATAATTTCACTCTAACTCATCAAGGATTGTCGATCCAAAATAATCCTAGTGATCCCTCACAATCCACCAGTGATATCTAGTTGTATGTAGTAGCAATCTAGTAGAACTGAAAATAACCTCAAGGTATAGTTAACGTGTAATTCAGCTCCTCTATCATGAGTTCTAACTAGATGGCAGGTCATGGATAAATCGTCAAACCTCATCATCAGTCATATGATAAATTTAATTAGCTCTAGTCCAATTATGATCCTTATGAAAATTTTTTTTCATCAATTATACTGCTATGGCTACAGACTCTCAACTTAACTTCTCAAATCCCATATGACTACTTTCTATCAAGGTAGGTAGATTTCATCTTGATGCACATCCTGCTCTTATAGTGGACCAACTGTCACCAACATCCACTACAAGGGCTCATTGAGACTATGTTATGTGTCAGTCAAACTCCAGCAGCCTCATTACAAGTAGTCATACCATCTCAGATCAAAAGATCATTCATATAACTACAACATCGAGACAATCACTGACGATCGAGTAGAAATCCAAGTGAACTCTCGTATGGTCATGCTCAGTACTAGTTGTTCTCTAATAACTCTCTGCATATGTCGCTCGGTATCTCTACACTATAGATCAGAGACTTATGTACCCCAAAAAAAATGATCTGTACGTTGGTCTATCCGGATAAATCACCATCCTCATGATGATACTATAATCAGAAGCATTTAGAAATTAAATACATATCTCTAATTCTCAATATTTTGAGAATATATATCAAAATATTAATTTCATGGATGATTCAAGGATACATCACACTTGAATGAAAAATAAACTTATCCTTTTATTGATCAAATCAATATATTAAGTACAAAATTATGTCCTAGCTTTATTACAATGTATCAGTCATATTGACTTCTAGGATATACATCTAACAATCTCTTACTTGAATTAAAGCCAATTGGCCACTAATCTAAGTCCCATCTTCGTAAGGTGGACTTTCATTTTCGACTGGCTCATTTGCTTTGTCGATGGGTCTGCCAAGTTGACCGTGGAGTCTACTCTTCACATCTTAATATATTTCTTTTCGAGATAGTCGTGTATGATATGATACCACCGCTCAATGTGCTTTAATTTTTTATGAGACCTTGGCTCCTTAGCAAGTACTATAGCTTCATTATTGTTACAGTAAAGTGGTATGGCATCTGATATCATAACCCCAATTTCCATGACGAACTTCTTGAACCAGAAGCCTTATTTTGTAGCATCCGAAGCAGTGACATATTTAGCATCTATGGTCGAATCTGCTATGATGGGTTGCTTGAAACTCTTTCAGCTAACTATGCCATCATTACAAATAAACACATATCCTAATGTAGACTTTCTATCATCAGGATCAAACATGAAGTTTGAATCAGTATACCCCTCGACTCGTAACTTAGAATCTCCCTCCAAAGATCAAGAACAAATCCTTAGTTCTTCTAAAGTACTTAAGGATGTCCTTCACAGCTATCAAGTGCTCTTTGTCTGGATTCCACTGATATTTGCTCGTGACACTCACAGTAAGGATAATATCAGGTCGAGTATAATATATTCGACTGGTGTTGGGTATAAAATACCCCCCCCCCCGATCGAAGCTTGTAAAGGATCGATCCTTCCTGCGCTCTTCTGGCTCCCGACCTTGTGCGTGGCACCTCTCTGAATCTTCTCGATCGTCCGGACTTCTTCGACAATGAACTTCTACATTCGTCCATCGGGCCGCCCCGAAGGCCCTCTGGGGCTCACTGTCAGCTGACCTTCTACGGCAACCAACTATCTCCCGAACTTCTTTCAGACTTCGTCAGCATCCGAGCTTCCCCGACAATGAGAGTTCTACGGTAACCAGACTCCACTCGAGTTTCTATGGTGGTCGACCACCCCCTGGATCCTAATCGGGCTCCCACGAGAGCCGAACTTCTACTACGAATGGTCTACTTTGAACACCTACAGCGGGCTATCTACCCCAAACGTCTACTGTAAGCAAATTCTATTCGAGCCTCTACTATGAACAAAATTTTTCTGAACTTCTGTTATAGGTAGGCCTCAACCAAGCTACTCTGTAGCAAGGGGATTCCGAACGAACTTCTACAATGGGATACTACTCTGATTTTCCACGACAACTGGTCCTCGCCCGAGCTCCTACAACAAACGGCCTCCTTTCGATCTCTCATGAGAATCGGATCCCGTCCAAACTTCTCCAGCGGATGGATTCCGAACGAGCTTCTATGACGGACGAGCTCCAGCAGCTGGGTCCCTGCGATGATCGATCGCCCCCAATGTCTACCGAGCCTCCCCAGCGCTATCAGAAGTTCATCGTCGATTGACCTCCTACCAGGCTCCCCATAAAATCAGGCTTTCCCAACGGATGATCTTCGGATGAGCCTCCACATCAGATAAATCCCAGATGAACTTCCCTAGCAATCGGACTTCCCCGGACTCCACCAATAGAAAATCTCCATCCGAGCTCCTACGGCAGGTGACTCCCACCTGAGACATCAGCAACATCGAAACATCCGAGCCTCTCCCAGAACGATGATGTGAAGAGCCATTCTGCTCCATCAGGCATCCCAATCGAGCTTCAACTGATAGATCCGAACTCTCTGACAAGCCACGACAAGAGCCGTCACCCTGCTCCACTCTCTACAATGGATTTCATGCAGCTCCACCACTCTCTGACAAGTCACGACAACGGACACCACTCCACTCTCCACAGCAAGCTCCACGTGGCCTTGGGAGACCTCTGACGCCACTACTCTCCGTAACAAACTCCGCACATCTCTGAATGGCCCACTTCCAAATGGTTACAGATGTTGCTGTCAGTCAGTTATGCTCTCCATCTATAAATAAGGACCTCCAGATACATTCTTTTCTAAGCTCTAAACCCTATCTCAAAATTCTGCCAAAATTTTTGCTCGAGCACTCCATTTCTGTTGAAGCAGAGTACTGACTTGAGCGTCGAAGGGTCTTGTCGGAGCACCCCCAACTCCGATTTAGACTTTCTTTACAGGTCCCGGTAGCGGCCGCGGTCATCCCAGCTCCAGCATCTCCAACCTCGACGAAATTCTAGACCAACAGAATTGGCGCTAGAGGAAGGGCGGCGCGTGTCTTCGCAGTCCCCTTGTTCTTAAAGGAGTGCTCAATGGGACTGATCCTGATCATCTTCTCCGACATCCTCTTCTCCTTCCTCTACTAGATCTTCACCCGACGCCTCCCCGCAAAGCATCCACCAGGCGATCCACGACCTCTGCGGCTAGATCTCAGGCTCCGACCTCACCTCCAGTTTCTCAGGCTCCTCCTCCTCCGACGACGGTGATTGGCGCAGAGCAATTCGACCTACTGGTTCAGCAGGTCAGAGGCCTCGCTAAAGCAGTGCAGGCCATGCAACAGCAACAACAGCTACAGACGTCGGTGCGATTGGAGAGAATGTCGCCAGAATTCCAAAATCTGATGGTAGGGCGGGCCACTTGGGCCAGTCGCCCCATCTTTCCTGGAAAGATGAATCCGAGGGTGGAGAGCCCTCAGTCCGATCACGATTCTACTCCTGAAAGATCTCTTCCTCTATCCTGCTCGAAGACCCTCGAGACCCACAGTCGAGAGGACTTCTTGGATCGAAGGCTCCAGGAGATGAACCGACGGATCTAAGAACTCCACCACGCTCCCCCTGCTTATGGTGAGGACATCTGTACTGACCCTCCCTTCTCTCAAATGATCATGTAGGAACCAATCCCACCAAACTTCAAGCTCCCTCAATTCGAAAGCTACGACGGGACCTCGGACCCAGTCGACCATCTGGAGGTCTTCCAGATAATGATGCTGCTCCATGACACGCCAGACGCCATCCTGTGCCGAGCTTTTCCATCCACCTTAAAGGGAGCAGCAAGGAACTGGTACTCGGCATTGAAGCCGGATACAATCTTTTCCTTTGATCAGATGAGCCACCAGTTTACATCTCATTTCGTTAGCAGCCGACGTCCCCAGAGAGGTTCAGAGTCCCTCATCAACATCAAGCAGAGGGAGTGGGAGTCCATCTTGGCTTACGTTAGCCATTTCAATGTCACCGCATTGGAGGTCTGAAACTTGGACCAATCGGTCGCGATGGCCGCTCTGAAAGGCGGCCTTCAAAAGAATGACCTTCTATTCTCTCTGGAAAAGAAGTACCCTAGAGATTTTATCGATTTGCTAGCTCGGGCCGAAGGATATGCCCGAGCAGAAGAAGCCTTCAAGATGAAGGATGAGGAGACCACGAGAGAGTGACAGGCGGGAGACTCGGGCAAGCCCGCAGTCAAAAAAGAGTCGAGTGAAGCTCGGCCACATTCTCGAACTCCTCCTGGACATAGAGACGTCTGAACTCCTCCCCGAGCCCGTAAACAGAAAAGCCCAGACCGTCGAGTTCGACGAGGCTCTCCTCCGAGAAGATTCCATAGCTACGCCCCTCTCAACGCATCAAAAACTCAAGTACTGATGGAGGTTAGGGAGCAGCTTCCAAGGTCGGAGAGGATGCGCTCGCACCCTGGAAAGCGCAACCCGAACAAATTTTACCTCTATCATCGTGACCACGGCCAAGATACGGAGGAATGTATTCAGTTTCGAGATGAGATCAAGGAGCTTATCAGATGAGGTCGGCTCGACAGATTCATTCGACGATGGCTTAAAGAAAGAGAAGATCGACCTAGGGCCCTGCCGCAGTTGAAACTGCCAAGGAGGGAGGAGCAGCTAGGAGATCGGCCTCCAATTGGGATTATCAACTTCATCTCAAGGAGACCCCAGTGGGGAGCAGACCTTTCGCGGCTTTAGGATTCGAAAAATCTACGAATGTATTACCAACAACTTTGCCCTGAATGAAAATTCTTTTCATATTTGCATATTTTTTTTTTGGTATGAGCTCATAACGACAGGAGATAACTCCCCCATACAAATGAAATTAAGCATGTTATGAACAGGAGGAGAACCTCATCCTAACATGAGTAAAGTCGAAGGCTCAGTTTCTTAAAGACCGGATAGGGGGAGAGGCCCTTACAACGGCCCTTATGTGCCCCTACAGCCTTGTTAGGAACAGGAGGAGAACCTCATCCTAACATGAGCAAAGTCGAAGGTCTGATTTCTTAAAGATCGGGTGGAGGGAGAGGCCCTTACAACGGCCCTTATGTGCCCCCACAGCCTTGTTAGGAACAAGAGGAGAGCCTCGTCCTAACATGAGCAAAGTCGAAGGCCCGATTTCTTAAAGATCAGATGGGGGGAGAGGCCCTTACAACGGTTCTTATGTGCCCCCACAGCCTTGTTAGGAATAGGAGGAGAACCTCATCCTAACATGAGCAAAGTCGAAAGCCTGATTTCTTAAAGATCGGATGGGGAGAGAGGCCCTTACGACGGCCCTTATGTGCCCCCACAGCTTTGTTAGGAATAGGAGGAGAACCTCATCCTAACATGAGCAAAGTCGAATATCCGATTTCTTAAAGATCGGATGGGGGGAGAGGCCCTTACAACAGCCCTTATGTGCCCCCACAACCTTGTTAGGAACAAGAGGAGAACCTCTTCCTAACACGAGCTGAAATCGGCTATCGGGAACAAGGGGAGGACCTCGTCCCGATGCAAGCAACGACTCGATTGATCGACAAGGAGGAAAGCTTCCTCAATGACTCCTCTACACTCTCACGACCCCATCAAGAGAAGAGGGAAGACCCTCACTCAAACACAGAAGAAAAGGGGAGGCAAAAAGAAAAAGCGACGAACTACACCGGCAATAGGTGAAAAATGAACTACATCAAAGGCACAAGGGACCTCGTCTCGATGAAAGAGAAAACCCTTGTCGAAAATCTCTGGTCTCTAAGGGCAAATCGACATGGCAATGATCAGGAACCTTCAAACTACGTCGGTATCGAACAAGATGGAGGACAAAAGAAGTTTGACAAATGACGACTCAAAGCAAGAACCAGTGAGGGATTACGAACTACATCGACGCCAAACAAGACAGAAGACAAATGGAGTCTGGTAAACAACCATTTAATACCAGAATGGATAAGATAATAGATAATTTCATTTTTATTTCATTGGTGAAGTACACATTACAAAGCCTTAAAGGAAAAAAACAAAAAGATAAAGAAAAAGAAAAGAAAAAGTGGCTCTAAGGAAGCCCAGTTTCTTCCAACTTCGAGCTCTCGGTTTCGGCCCCTGCTATGGATTGTCTTAAATTTTTGACTTCCTCTTTTAGTTCCATCTTTTTCAGTAGCATATCCTGAAATATTTGGTGGAACCACCGACGCTCGTCCTCTGACTCTCGAAGCCTCCTTCTCAATACCTCAGACTCCGCCTTAGCATCTTTGACTGCCTGCTGCTCGTGGACCAGCTGAACTTTCAGTCACCATAATTCGGCTTCCTCCCACCCAAGGGCTACAGACAGTTTCGCCATAGTCCCCCTCAAGGAGCAAAGCTCATCAGAACCTGGTGCGGGGACAGGCTGGACTCTCTCAGACAGCCGCCTCTGAAGGCGGGCAACTTCGTCAGTCACCGTCTGGAGCCTCCTTCGGTAGTCTTCTACTTATCTGCTCCAGCCAACTCGATAGGCGTCATAAGTCACCTCGGTGTCTTACAACTATTTTTGAAGATCGGAGAACCTCTTTGACCAGTCTTGGTCGCGGTCGGTCTGGACTGTGAGCCGGGATGAGCTCCCTTCCAGCCGATCGATCTTCTCTCGTGCGGCCGCTAGCTCGACTTTAAGGGAGCTGATCTTGGAAGCCTGAGTCCAAGATCGATCGCTGGCACATTTTTGGAGTTTCTCAAGCTCCATAATGAAGTCAGCTTTCCTTTCGATGTATTTCATGAAACTTTTCTTGTGGAGGTCTCGAAAGTGAGTAGCCTCTGTGATGGCCTTTGAATGGCTCTCCTTCAGTCGGTGAAGTTCGTCTTCCAGCTTCTTAGATTTTCTTATCGACCGACGAACTTCCCTTTGGAGGTCTCGTATCATCGACTTCAAGGGAACATCCTCCAGTAGGGGAAGAGCTTCGGCAGGACACTGTCATTGGAAGACAAGAGTGCCATGACTCAAATTAATGCAAGAAGACAAAAAGAAGGAAAAGAATACAGAAAAGGGGGGAGGGACCATCCGTAAAGATGAATCCAGCTTCATTGATCAAATAAGTTTCAAGTACAAGAGAATGAGGAAAAAGTCACCACAAAGAAAAAAATATAAAACTAGAGGTTTCGGACCTCTGGAGCAGAAGTAGAGGGGGTCGGTGTCCCCGAAAGATCGTCAGCGGTGGCCACGGTAGTCGACGAGGTCCCGACCGGAGGAGGACCGGCAGCGACTTCGGATGGTCCGGCTTCATCATCAGATGCCTCATCCAGGAAGCCAAGATCGAACTCAGGAAACCTCCCAGCCACCTTCTCTTGGCAAAGCTCGAATCCCTTGATGAAGGCATCCTGGCCGAACTAGACCTTCAGATCCTCCATCTCAGGGGAGGCTTTGAACTCCTCCACTGCTCGAGCCCTTGCCTCCGAGACCAGAGATGGAATCCGTACTTTCAACTTGAAAACCTGCTCCTTCAACTCGGAGACCTGTGCCCTTAATGCGGAGACCTCGACCTCAGCCTTCCCTCTCTCCTCCTCCAAGGCAGTCCTCAGATCAGATGAGGTTTGTCCCTCCTTTTCCAGCACCTCTTGGAGGCTTAGGACCTCGGTGATCTTTTCCTCAAGACGGGCGGCCCTGGCTAGGCAATCCTCTTCTGCCCGAGCTACCTCCTTCTTGGCGATCTTCATCGCCTCGACATTGGCGACGAGCTGGTGCCCAATCTGCAAGAAGGGTCGGGGAGTCGACATAAGAGTTGAAGAATAAGTTAAAGAAGCAGGAAGAAGAAAAAGGATGAGTTAACCTACTTCGAGGAAAGATCCCAGAGAGTCCCAGACCCACAGCTCGGGATCGACAAGGATGATCCTCTTAACTATCTCGGGCAGAATGCACCCTTCGACCAGCCTCTTTATTAAGTCCCTATTATTGAAGGGATTTTCACCCAGATCTTCCTCAGAGCCGTCGGCCCCCTCGATGGCAGCCCTGCGACTGCGACTCCTCCGGGCTAGGGTCTTCTTTCTCTTCCTCCCTTCGGCCTCGGGTGCCCCCTCGGGACGAACCTCCGAAATGGGACCCTCGATCGGGGGGCTCTGTGAAAGGGTTCGGGGGACTTCAGGTTCGGCGTCGGAAAGGGCTTCGACGGTGATGGGCATCGGAGCAGGCACGGCCGAGCTTGTCCCCTCTGTCCTGGCTTTCTTCATCGACCCCGAAGTTGAGGCATCCTTTATCTTATGGGTCTTGAGACCCTGGGCTAACCTCCGAGCCACGCTTGCATCCATGTCTGCGATAAAAGAAGATCAGCATGGCTTCGAGATGGAATAAGAAGAAGGAGAAGTACAAAAGAAGAAGAAGAAGAAGAAGAGAAAAAAGAAATAAAAAGGGGAGAGATACAGGCAGGGTTAAGGGGGCACAGGCCGACGTTGAACAAAAGTTGTTCCTTCAGAAGTTTGGGGAGGAGGGGGCTTGATAGGCCTCGAACTTTTTGAAGGTTTCGAGGTCGTCCCTTTCCAGGGTGGAAGCCCGATGGACGGAATCCCTCAGGGAGCCCCAAGGAGGTAATCCTAGCTCCAAGGTCGGGCATCGGACATAGAAGAACTCCTTCCAATTATGGACAGAAGAGGGGGCGCCTTTCAGCAATCCCTTTCTACCAAATTGGGGGGAGAAATATCACCAATCCTTTGCCGAGGGATGGCGCTTGAAGGTGTAGAAGTTCCTAAACAAAGAAAGAGTCGGCCGAACTTCAGCTAAACTGCAAAGGGAAAGAAACCCTATCAAAAACCTAAAGGAGTTCGACACGACAGAAACTAGAGAAATATTCAAAAAATGAAAGAGAGCAACAACAAAGGGTGGCAGTGGGAGCCCAAGCCCGGCACAGAAGGCCTCCTGGTACAGACAGAAGTGGTCGGGAGGAGGGGTGCTAGCCCGATCAGATGGCCCGAGAAGCTCTAGCTCGTACTCCGGAGGAACTCCATACTGAATCCTTATCAGTGAGAGCTCATCCAGAGTCAAGGAGCCGGGGATGGTATCCGACGCAAAGGCCGGACAAGGTTCGGTCCTAGCTACGGGTTCGTCTATGGTACCAGTACTATAGGAAATCGAGGCTGACGAACTCCTAGAACTGCTAGAAGAGGAGATATCAGAGGATATTTTGGATCAAACGGAAGCCACAAAAATCCCAAAAAATTGAGAAAAAATAGCAGACAGGCCCTCGAGAAAGTTAAATAAATAGAATACGAAGAAGAAAGGATGAAAAAATAACAGAAAGTTTTGAAACTAACCTAGATCGACCCTAGAAGCACAGGGGGACGGCGAGGATGACGGAGGTCAACTCGGAGAATGCCTAAGGTCGGGAAGGATGCGAGAGAAAACTGGAGCTCTCGGGGAAGAGGAGAGAAATTGAGGGATTCTCTCAAGCAAAGTGAAACCCATGAAAGAGGAGAACGTGTTTAAGTAGACCTCGGGATCCGACGCAATTATGATTGCGGATCTCCGCTGGCCGGCCTGCATTCACTGCGTGTCCCACTCACCTTGACAGAATATTGGAAACGACAGGCAGCTGACAAAGTCATTATTATGCCATACCTAGAGCCATGCCCTGGTGGGAATTCCAAAAAGAAGAAATTTTTGTCCGAAAAGGCTCCAGTACCAGCATACCGAACGTCAAATATTTGGCAACCGCCAAGCATGAAATCAAGGGGGATAGCTTCGGCCGTGAGAATTTCTCTGTACTTCCTTCATTCGTAGTCCGAACTTGAAAGTAGGGGGACTGGTGTTGGGTATAAAATACCCCCCCGACCGAAGCTTGTAAAGGACCAATCCTTCCTGCGCTCTTCCGGCTCCCGACCTTGTGCGTGGTGCCTCTCTGAACCTCCTCGATCGTCCGGACTTCTCCAACAATGAACTTCTGCATTCGTCCATCGGGCCACCCCGAAGGCCCTCTGGGGCTCACTGTCAGCCGACCTTCTACAGCAACCAACTACCCCCCAAACTTCTTTCGGACTTCGTCAGCATCCGAGCTTCCCCGACAATGAGAGTTCTACAGTAACCAGACTCCACCCGAGTTTCTATGATGGTCGACCACCCCCCGGATCCTAATCGGGCTCCCGCGAGAGCCGAACTTCTACTATGAACGATCTACTCTGAATACCTACAGCGGGCTATCTACCCCAAATGTCTATTGTAAGCAAATTCCATTCGAGCCTCTACTATGAACAAAATTTTTTCGAACTTCTATTATAAGTAGGCCTTAGCCGAGCTACTCCATAGCAAGGGGATTTCGGACGAACTTCTACAACGGGACACTACTTCGATTTTCCATGACAACTGGTCCTCGCTCGAGCTCCTACAATAAATGGCCTCCTTTCGACCTCTCACGAGAACCGGATCCCATCTGAACTTCTCCAGTGGATGGATTTCGGATGAGCTTCTATGACGGATGAGCTCCAGCAGCTGGTTCCCTGCGATGGCCGATCACCCCCAATGTTTGTCGAGCCTCCTCAGCGCTATCCGAAGTTCATCGCCGACCGACCTCCTACCAGGCTCCTTGTAAAACTAGGCTTTCCCAGTGGATGATCTTCGGATGAGCCTCCACATCAGATAAATCCCAGACGGACTTCCCTAGCGATCGGACTTCTCCGGACTCTGCCAACAGAAAATCTCCATCCGAGCTCCTGCGACAGGTGACTCCCACCTGAAATGTCAGCGACCTCAGAACATCCGAGCCTCTCCCAGAATGACGATGTGAAGAGCCATTTTGCTCCATCAGGCATCCCAACCGAGCTTCAACCGATGGATCCAAACTCTCTGACAAGCCACGATAAGCGCCGTCACCCTGCTCCACTCTCTGCAATGGATTCCACGCAGCTCCACCACTCTCTGGCAAGTCATGACAATGGACACCACTCCACTCTCCGCAACAAGCTCCATGTGGCCCTGGGCGACCTCTGACGCCATTACTCTCCATAACAAACTCCGCACGTCTCTGAATGGCCCACTTCTAGACGGTTACAGATGTCGCTGTCAGTCAGTTACGCTCTCCGTCTATAAATAAGGACCCCCAGATACGTTCTTTTCTAAGCTCTAAACCCTATCTCGAAACTCTGCCAAAATTTTCATTCGAGCACTCCATTTCTGTTGAAGCAGAGTACTGACTTGAACGTCAGAGGATCTTGCCGGAGCACCCCCAACTCTGGTTTATACTTTCTTTGTAGGTTTCGGTAGCGGCCGTGGTCATCCCATCTCCAGCTTCTCCGACCTCGATGGAATTCTGCACCAACAGCAGATATGAGGCTCCTTGTAGCTAAGGCATAAGGAATCTTACTCATGCACTGAACTTCCTCGGATGTGATTGGACACATCATCTTGAAAAGATTAATACCATGTCTAAGAGGTAAAAATCTTCTTTTAGAGTTTTCCATGCTGAACCTCTTTAGCATCTTCTCTATGTATAGCTTTTGTGACAAGCCTAGCATCCTTTTGGATCTATCCCTATATACCTTTATTTTAAGAATATAGGATGCTTCTCTTAGGTCTTTCATGAAGAATTTCTTGGACAACCATCTTTTGATCATGGTCAACATGAGAATATCATTTCTAATGAAGAGAATATCATCTACGTACAATACGAGGAATGTTATTATGCTCTCACTAATATTTTTGTACACACAAGTTTTTTTTTCATTTTTGATAAAATCAAACGATTTGATCACATCATTAAAATGATGATTCCAACTCCAAGAAGCTTATTTTAATCTGTATATGGACCTTTGCAGCTTGCAGACTCTATGATCACCATCACCAAATGTAAAATTCAAAGGCTGCTCCATATAGATATCTTTCTTAAGATATCCATTCAAAAAAATAATTTTCACATCTATCTACCAGATTTCATAATCATAATAAGCTACAACAGCAAGCAGAGTGTGGATGGATTTCAGTATGGCTACAGACGAGAAGGTTTCTTGATAGTCAATGCCCTCGCACTGGCTATAACCTTTTGCCACAAGTCTAGCTTTATATGTCTCTACCTTACCATCTACACATATTTTTCTTCTGTAGATCCATTTACACATAATGGGTACAATACCCTCAGATGGATCCACTAATATCCATACTTAGTTCAAGTACATCGAGTCAATTTCTGACTTCATTGTATTTAACTATTTTTTGAAATCGATGTCAGACATCACCTCATCAAAGGTATTAGGATCATCACCATAACCCCTATCTCCCATAAGGAATATTTCATTTACTTTCTCCATAAGCATATCCATGTACCTTTCAAAAGGTCGGAAGACCCTGCTAGATCTATGAGGTAATAGAAAAATATCAACTACAGGCTCATGAATAATGGTTTCCTGAGGATCTATAGCTCTTTGTTCTTCAGAGACCTTCTCTTCGAGCTCATCTAACCTCCCACTGCCACCATCCTGGATAAATTATTTTTTTAAAAATATGGCATTTCGACTCACAATCATATTATGATCTTGTAAAAAGTAAAAGTAGTATTTCATGGATTCTTTTAGATACCCTATAAAATGAGCTATTACAAATCTATCCTCTAGTTTATCAGCCATCTGTCTCTTAACATAGGCCGAACATCCCTAAGTCTTAAGATAACCTAGACTCGACTTCTTATCATACCATATCTCATATAGTGTGCTAGGAATGGATTTTGATGGAACCCCATTCAACAAGTGAATGGTAGTAAGTAAGGTATGTCTCCAAAGATATAAAGGTAGATCAGTGAAGCTCATCATGAATCTGATCATATCTAATAGGATCCTATTCCTTCTTTTGGATATCCCGTTGAGCTGAGGTATTTCGGGAGGAGTTCATTGAGAGACTATGCCATTGTCTTTAAGATGTCTCAAAAATTTTTGACTAAGATATTCACCTCCTTGATCAGATCGAAGAACCTTAATGGACTTGTTTATTTGTTTTTCTACTTTATTTCTGAATTCTTTGAACCTTTAAAAGACTTCAGACTTGTGTTTCATTAGATATATATATCTATACATAAATAGATCATCGATAAAGATAATGAAGTAGCTATAATCATCTTTGACCTGCACATCAAATGGCCCACACACATCGGTGTGTACCAGGATAAGTAACTTAGTGGCCTTCTTCCCATATCCTACAAAGGGTAACTTGGCCATTTTTTTTCAAAGACAAGATTCACAAGCTAGATATGACTCTGGGTTAAGAGAGCCAAGGATCTCATCCCTTTCTAGTTTATTTATCCTATCCTCTCCAATATGACCTAGTCTATGATGCCACAAGTACTTCTGGTTAGTCTTATCTTTGGATCACTTTTGACCTATGACACTCATTATTTACTCATTTAAATTTGCATTCGCATCAACATGTAAGTGATATAGACTGTTAATTAAAAAACCCATGCAAATAATTTATTTTATAAGTAAATGAAATAAAAATTTTTGTTGAAATTAAATTCAAAACTTTTCTGTGCTAGCACAGACACGAAAATCAAATTTTGACTAGCTACATGAATAAAATAACAGTCTTTTAAATCTAATCTAAAATCTGATAGTAATTGAAGAGGATAAGTACAAATGACTTCTGCAGTAACTTTTGCTCCATTGCCTACCTGAAGGATCATGTCACCTTCCTTCAACCTCCTACTTTTTATTAGACCCTGCATTGAGGTACATATATGAGCACTCGAACCAGAGTCTAAAATCCAACTAGAAGTAGAAGAAATCGAAAGGTTAGATTCAATTACATACATATTTTTCAAAGATTTATCATCCTTTTTAGTCTTTAGGCTCTCCAGGTAGAATGGACAATTCCTCCTCCAATAGCCTTCAGCATCACAGTGGAAATACTTTCCCTTCGCTTCAGCCTTCTTAGGAACATCCTTCTTTGGCTTGCTCTCTTTCTTCTGCTTCTTAGTGAATTTAGTCTTCTTCTTCCCAGTAGACTTTCTCTTGAAAGAAGTTCGTTCCACAGTGAGAACAGTGCCTCTTGAACTCTTAAAGGTTCCTTCCGTAGTGACCAATATGTTGACCAATTTGGGTATAGTGCAATCGAGTTTGTTCATATAAAAATTTATAATAAATTAACTATATAAACTCATAAGAGATTGAAGGATCAAATTTATTTATAATTTTTTTTATATATCAAGCCTGAGGTTCTCAAGCTCCTCAATGTCTTTGATCACTATCATACAATGCTCATGGACTGACAGCCCTTCATGCATCTTTAAATTGAAGAGTCTCTTGGATACTTTAAAGTACACTATATAGCTTTGCTCACCATACAACTCTTGTAGGTGAGTGACCATAACTCTGGTAGTGGGCATATGCTTATGCTAACTTTGCAACTCATTTGACATAGAAGCCAGCACATAGCACTTAACCTGGCTATCCTCATCCATCCACTTTTCATAAGCAGCTCTTTGCTCAGCAGTAAGATGGTTTGGTAATACTATGAATTTCTAATCGAGTAGATGACCTAATTTTTTAGAAGTCAAGATAATCCTGAGGTTTCTGAGCCAGTCTTTGTAATTAGTTTTGGTCAAATGATTGGTTTCAAGGATGCGTGCTAGAGGATTTGAGGCTTACATTGTTTAACTATGAGAGTAGAGATTCAAGTTAGACTTTTATACTTTAATATTATATTTACTTCTAAAAATTTTAAGATGCAAATAATGACTCTCACTAATTTTTTGAATCCCTCCACTCTCCAGATGGAAAATGAAAATCCCAACGCAATAAAAAGATTCTTAGTGGGTGCTGCGGTTCCACCGATGCCATGCACCTCACCTAACAGTTATTGGTAATATGCACACCGATGCAAGGACAACCATTTATCCAGATGCTTCTTTAAACATGTTACAGTGACTTGATCTCTAAGTCATGTGGGCTCACCTAACAATTATTGACCACACTTCTTAGTTAAGCCTGACCCACCGTTCACAAGCAGGTGCAAGGCCATCGTTGGGTCCCTCATCTAATAGTTATTGGGTCCAACCCCATCCTTATCTTGGAGCAACTCTTTGCTAATAGAGTGGTTGCATATTTCTGATGTAACTGAACTACTATAATCAGTCGAGAACAATCAACACTAGTAGCACATCGGCACATCTACAACGATGGAAGACCTATGGACTTAATATTTATGGGAGGTTTAGATTTAGGTCTGATCTAATCAGTCATTATATGATCGATCTAATTGGCATGGGCTAAACCAAAAATATCAAGCAACCTAATTAAAGACTCAATCTTTCAAATTGACCAGATAAGTGGAGATTGGTGGAGATCCCCCCGTTGCTTTCTTTAGATACCAATAAATTGATTAGATTAACTAACAGAACTAATTAAATAACCACCTCTTAATTACTCAATTGAGACACCAATAGGTCAATTGATTCAAATAGGTTAACTCAAGCGAATCAGGCTCAAACCATCAAGCCAAATTAGATCTTTAGGTTAATTGATTCTACATATGGGATTCAATCGATTTGATCAATAATAATTGCATGATTATTTAACTTAATTGATCTAGCTCTAATCAACACTTGACTCAATTTGATCAATTACTTAATCAAATTAGACCCATAATGTTCAAATCATAAACTTTTGATACAATCCAATTACGTGACCTAACTTTTGATTTTCTCATAACCAAAACCCTCATACATAAACATAAATTTTAGATTTCAAAACTAAAATTCAGATCTAAATTCTTTGCATGAAAGATAAGTTTTAAATCATGAAATAATTTTCAGATTTAACATACAAATATATATCTCATATATGTATGTAAAATTTAGATCTAAGCAAAATTCAGATCAACACATAATATCATATATCTCATATACAAATCATGAATCAGATTGAAAAAATTTTTGTGACCTAAGCATAAAATTATATATCTCATACATGAATCATGAATTAGATTAAATAAAATTTTAGATTTATGTATGTATCTACATATGACATAATTATGAACTAGAAATTATTTTAGAATAAAATTCAGATCTATGCATGCTTTGACATATCAACTATGCATTTTAAAATCAAACTTAAAATAAATTTTAGATTTAAAATATTCATCTATACATCTTATGTATCAAGAAAAAAATTAGATTTTAAAACTCTTTTCAAAATATGTATGTCAAGTTCATGCATATGAAACCCATGGCTCTGATACCACTTTTGAAATTTTCATATCGGGGCGTACAGGTATATTTCAAAATTTTATTTTCTAAATATCATGTCAGAATAGAAGATTAAATTTTTTTTCATCTATATCATACATGCATAAAATATAAACCACAAGAATTTACTTCATATGCTGAAATTAATTATATGCTGAAATTAATCATGTGATCGAATCACATACTTGTTTCTCAATTTTTTTCTTCAAATTTGGATCTGAAAGAGAAGAGGCACTCTCTTAGCCATGCAAGTACTCGATCTCTATGAGTATCCACTCAGGAATAGCTTAAAACAGTCCTCTTAAAATTAATTTTTTTCTCCAAAAAAAATCAGTCTGTGAATCTGAATAAAGTCTGGATCACGATCAACTCTTTGATCCTTTCCTTGATCTTCTTCTTCTCTTCTTCTCTTGCTTTTTTCCCTTGATTATGCTGCTATCATGGATCAGAAATCAACACAAAAGGGGAAGCCCAAAGCCTTGGGATGTAGAGGAAGAAGGGATGTCCAAAGGGGTGGGGCGTTAGGACGTCCAAGGGAGAAGAGAGGGAGAGAGGAAAAGAGGGCGTGGGGCTCTCCTTGGTGGGCATGGGGCTGCTAGTTTAAGTTCCTAGAGACCTTAAGAGTGATCCTTTTAAATAGGCATAAGGTTTGAATCCTATTCAAAACCAAATAAGCACTTAATATAAGTCATACTTACATTAGGTTTTCTAATAACTTAAGTTATTCAACTTCCTTTAGGAAACCTATTAGGTGCCAACAATTGGAGCTTTTGCACTCACAAAATTACACGTCCTTTTGCACCCAAGAAATGCCCTATAAAATATGCCCAACTTGATCAAATCAAGTGGCGCCCTATCAAAACTATCAAGAAAATAAATTAAGGACTTACACCCTTAATTCATCTGATCCAAAACCTTAGGCACCTAACAATTAGAGCTCAATAAATCTAATTTATTTAGATTATTATTAGATAATTTAATTTAAATTAATCTTATCAAATAAAAAATTCAAATATAAAGAAGAAATTGGATCCAACCATGTACTAGCAAGATTACCTTGAATCTAACAGAATTTCTCTAGACCCAATTGATACTTCATAAGCTCAATTGTTTATTTTAGATCTAATTCTTTTGTTGTGTGACTCCATAAATTTAATTCTATCCGATAGTTAGATGTACAATGATCTCTATCAAAGTATCATTGAAACTCTTTTCAATGGATCAAAATAATTTTACTCTAACTCATCAAGGATTGTCTATCTAGAATAATCCTAGTGAGCTCTCACAATCCACCAGTGATATCTAGCAGTATGTAGTGGCAACCTAGTAGAATAAAAAAAAAAATCTCAAAGTGTAGTTAACGTGTACTTCAGTTCCTCTATTATGAGTTTCGACTAGATGGCAGGTCATAGATAAATCATCAAACCTCATTATCACTCATATGATAAATTCGATCAGCTCAAATTTAATTGTGATCTTTATTAAAATTCTTTTCCATCAATCACACTACTGTGGTCACAGACTCTCAGACATAACCTCTCAAATCCTATAGGACTTCTCCTTTCTATCAAGATCGATAGATTCTATCTTAATGCGCACTCTATTCCAATAGTGGACCAACTGTCACCAACATCTACTATGAAGGCTCATTGAGATCATGTTTATGTATCATTTAAACTCCAGTAGTCTCACTTTAAGCAGTCATACTATCTCAGATCAAAGGATCATTCACACAACTACAGCATCGAGACAGTCACTGACGATCGAGTAAAAATTCAAATGATCTCTCGTATGGTCATGCTCAGTACTAGTTATTCTCTAACAACTATCCACACACATCGCTTAGTATCTCTATATTGTAGATCAGAGACTCATCTATCATGAAGGAAGTGATCTGTGCATCGATCTATTCAGATCGATCACCATCCTCATGATGATACTATGATTGAAAGCATTAAAGAATTAAATATATGTCTCTAATTCTCAATACATTGAGAATATGTATCGAAATATTAATTCTATAGATGATTCAAAGACACATCACACTTGAATAAAAAATAAACTTATCCTTTTATTGATCAAATAAATATATTAAGTACAAAATTGCGTCCTAGCTTTATTACAATGTATCAGTTATATTAGCTTCTAGGACATAGATCTAATACTCTATGAGTATCCACTCAAGATTAGTCTGAAATTGTCCTCTTTGATATTGATCTTTCTTCTCTAAGAATAATCTCCCTGTGAATCTGAACAATGTCTGGATCACGATCAACTCTTTGATCATTTTCTTGATCTTTTTCTCTCTTCTTCTCTTGCTCTTCTTTTCTTAATTATGAAACAATCAAGGTCTGAAAACTAGCAAGCAAAGGGATGCCCAAGCTCCTCTTAGGTGTGGAGATGTTGGATGCCCAATACCTTTGGGTGTTGGAACCTTAGGGGAGAAGAGAGGGAGAAGAAAAAGAGGCCATGGAGAGCTCTTATGGGAGGCATGGGCTACTGGAAATCAGATCTAAGGAGCCTTAGGAAAGGCTCCTTTCAATAAGCAAAAGGTTTGAATCCTATTCAAAATCAAATAGCTCCTTATTACAAGTCCTACTTGCATTGGAATCTTTATTCCCTTAGTTATTTGACCCCCTTTAGGAGATCCATTAGGCACCAACTATTGGGGCCTTTGCACCCACTTTTGCACATGCCACATGGTACTTATGGAATGTCCCAATCCGATCACAAATGTCCTCTTTAAGTGGGTACATCCAACTTGATCAAATCAAGTTGCGCCCCATCCAAATAATCAAGAAAATTGATTAAGAATTTGATCCCTTAATCCATATGATCCAAAATACTAGGCACCCAATAATTGGAGCCCAATGAATCTAATTCATTAAGGTTATAAGCAGATAATTAAATTTGAATTAATCTTATCAAATTAGTAATTCAAGTGTAAAGAGAAAATTAGATCCAACCATGTGCTAGCAAGGTTATCCTGAACCCAATAGAGTTTCTTTAAACCCAATTGAGACTTCATAAGCCCAATAGCTTATTCTAGGTCTAATCCCTTTATTACATAATCTCATAGGTTTAATTCTATCTGGTAGTGAGATATATAATGATCTCTATCATAGTATCATTAAAAAAAATTTTAATGGATTGAAATAATTTTTACTCGAACTCATCAAGTATTATCGATCCTAAGCAACCCTAGTGAGCTCTCACAATCTATCAGTGACACCTAACAGTATGTAGTGGCAATCCATTAGAATCAAAAAGGAATCTCAAGGTGTAGTTAACATATGATTCAGTCCCTCTATCATGAGTCTCAATTAGATAGCAGGTCATGAATAAATCGTTAAACCTATCATCAGTCATATGATAGATTCGATTAGCTCAAACCCAATTATGATCCTAATAGAAACTCTTTTCCATCAATTACACTACTGTGGTCACAGATTTTTGGACTTAGTCTCTCAAATCTCATTGGACTACTCCTCTCTATCAAGATCGATAGATTCCATCTAGATGCACATCCTACTCCTACAGTGGACCAACTATTGCCAACATCTACTATAAGATCTCAATGAGGTTATGTTTATATTTTAATCAAATTTCAGTAGCTTCACTACGAGCAGTCATACCATCGTAGGTCAAAGGACCATTCACACACTACAGCATTGAGATAATTACTAACGATTGATTAGAAATTTAAGTGATCTCTCGTATGGTCACAATCAGTACTAGTTATTCTCTAACAACTATCCGCACTCATCATTTAGTATCTCTATACTGTAGATCAGAGACTCATCTACCTTGAAGGAAGTGATCTACATGTCGATCTATTCATATCGATTACCATCCTCATGATGATATTATGATCGAGAATATTTAAGAATTAATTATGCATACCTCTAATTCTCAACACCTTGAGAATATATATCAAAGTATTAATTTCATGGATAATTCAAGGACATATCAATCTTGAATAAAAAATAAAACTTATCTATTTATTGATCAAATCAATGTATTAAGTACAAAATTATGCCCCAAAAGTATTACAATGTGTCAGCCAAATTTGTTGAAAATTATGTCCTAAAGTCAATTATTTGATGATTATGCTAATTATAAATGTATATGAATTTATCAATAATAAAAGTTATTTGATCTTTTTTATCACAAGGTTACATCTTCTAACAAACTTTTGTATTGTGATGAAATCCTTAAAACTATTTTGATAAGTAGAGAAAGATTTATCGCATAGTCCTTAAACTGATTCGCGACCAAATGATATACTATTATTAGGACAATAGTGATATCAAGTGTAGGTCATTGTGTGCCATATGCATTTGTTGTCCTCATAATCAAATGATATGAAGATACTATTATAGTATAGAGATGAGATGTAGGAGTACATCATCACTGAATGTGATCAATTATAGAGCACTCTACGATCAAGAGTAGCTCATGAAAGATATGGATATAAGTGCCCTTCTGACTTGAGATCACCACGGTGACTTACAAACAACTCACTATTCTTTGATGTCGGACTACCTAAATTTTTAATTTAGTAATGAAAGATTTTTAGGTGCAATCAAGTACTTGTCAAGTCAGTGCATGAGTCAAGATGGGATTGATCCCTTCGAATAAGTAGGAGTTAATGTATCAATGTATTTCAATTTAGTAAAATCTGAGTCCGGATAATCCATGTGATGAATTTGAAAGATTGAAATATAATGTGAATGACTTTTTTAGGGTTGACAGTTAAACCCTATATCTCTTTAAACATTAGGATCAAAGGGATGAATTATACGATAATCATACATCAATAAATTCTTGAATGTTGCTTCATCATCATTCGACCTATCCGAATGTCAGATCTCATTACTAGATGGTTACATCAATTGGTTTAAAAATTTATTCCTGTGCTACTGACTTAGATTCAAACCTATGGGGTCACACTCAAAAAATTTTTTTAACTGATCATGTGGCTGATCAACGATTGAGAATCGTTCAAGGGTTTAATTGTCAATTCGATTGATGGTTAACTTTATGCAAAAGTTACAATGAATTTATTTGCTAAGTGTTAGTGAATTAATGAAGAATTAATTAACAATTAGATTGTTAATTTACTTAATTTGATTGAGCAAAGAGGATTAGATTAAATCTAATTGAATTAGATTCAATTAGGTTTGATCCAATTAGGTTATGAGATGACCTAATCGCTAAAAGAGATTAGTTTCTGATTTTGTCAGGTTGAGTTCGGTTAATTTTTAATTGGATTAAGATCTTAATAACAAGTTTGAACTTCTAATTTAATTGGATTTCCTCTTCTTATTGCACACAATCAAATCTAATTTGATTGGGATCAAATTGAAGCAATAAAAGGGAGTCCCATTGGACTGGGACTCTCTCTCTCATCTCCCTTGTGCGTCGCCAATATAAAGCCCATCATTCTCTATGCTAATTTGGTTTTAGTGTGAAGAAAAAGAGCACTTCAAATCTTTCCCATGCACCCCCTAATTACCCCTTATGGATAGGTTTGTTGAGGAATGTTTTAAATTTGATTTGAAACAATCTTCCTTATCTTGATGAGATTTTGATCTAATACTAACTCCTTCCATATATGGTTTATTTTGTGCACCAAAATAAGGTGGTTGTGACCTTGGGAAATATGTTTTCACCATGGAAATCTCATAAGGGCGATTCGCATCCTTTTCTTTAGTGTGGAATAGTGAGAGGGGGCAACAACTTCTTACAAGAGTCCAACTTCTCTTAGACTCTTCCAACCCTATCCTCTTTGATGCCAAATAAAAAGGATTTTTTTTTTCTTTGTGCATGGGTAAGAGACATCTAAAAGTGGTCTTCACGGTGGAGGGTGGGGGCATGACATATCATGGTGAGAGAAAGAAAAGAGACCTCTTCTCTTTGGGTGAGCGAAACATAGAAACCTTAAGGTTTGTTCCTAAGGGGTTGGGAAGAGAGAAAAAAAAGAGAGAAGAGCATCTCCTCTCCATACTTCTTCCTCATCCTCATCTCCTCTAGATATCCTTCTTCAATCTTTAGAAAGATTCAAAAGATTTGAAGAAAGGATCCAGATCAGCCAATAAGATGGTCTTCGCATGAGCTAGTACTCCCAACGAGATTGATCAGATCGAAACTTTAAGTAAACTTTTCATAGAGACCAGACATGTGTACGACTATGAGCAACCAATAAGAACCCTCTTTAGCATATTCATTAGTAGTGATGATCATCGATCCATGCTCAAGTATCAAGTTCTAAACTCAAATAAATGTAGATTTGATCTACTACTCACATATATGTATGCAGATTTTATTTTCTGATTTTTAGATTTTATATGCTATATATCATATCATAGGTCTTAGAGTAGATTAATTTATTGATTTTATTATACACATGTTAGATTAATATGATTAATCTAGTTACTTTATGTTGTAATTTATTTCAAAAATTTTTGAAATACATGCATAAAATCACTTATATTTTTTAATAATGGTATCAGAGACTAAGTTCATTATGACATATTATATGTGCATATTAAATTTGAAATTTAATTTTATTTAGATCTGATATATGATATCTTAGATTTAAATTTATTTAATGATAGATTGCATAAATAAAAATAAAGTTGTCCTGCTGTATGGTTTATCTCTTACAGTAAATAGGTTATCCTAGTTTGTGCTGATCTTTGATAAAATCTGATTTTATATATTGCATGTGATATTTATGATCTATTTTAGATATGATCTAAGGTTGTGATCATATCTAATATAATTTAAATTAGATCTAAATTGAAGCATATATGATATGTGATTAGATTAGATGATCTGATTAGCAAGTACTTGAATTGGATTGATCATTAGACCGTCTGATCATAGGAGCAAGAAGAATTTAAAGATTCTCTCTTCCCATTCGATGGGGTGCTTTTATGATATATAGGGGTACCACGTGATTAAATTTTATGAAGAAGAATGCAAAAGAAAGAACTTATTTTTTTGCAAAACTCTAGATCTTGAAATCTTAGGTTTATTATGTATGATACAAAGTTGTATGAAAAGTAAAATATCTAATCTATATGATTAAAATTATTTTAATCATGAAAAAATAAAATTTAAAATCATAATATGATCTAAAAGGATGTTTATGATTGATTTTATTTTAGGATTATGTAAGATTTTTTAGATCTGAAACTTTTTAAAACATGCTCGCATAATTACTAAACTGACCCAATTTTAAACTGAGTTGACCTAGTCCCCTTGTGTAGCTGGCTCAGTGTTGATTGAGTCGATCCAGTTTTAGAGTTAAAATTTTTTATATAAAATTTATTATAAATTATTTATAAAATAAAAAATTAAAATTATTTCAAATCTAAACTTAAACCCATGTTGAACCTACACTTAATTGAGAATTAAGTTGAACTAATTATATCTAAAATTATGAATTAAAGATCTAATGTCATTTGCATAAAATATGAGTTGATGGGTTAGCTTGATCAGGTCATCTTAATTGAGTTAGACATATAGTTAGAATCAAAGAGTTAATGGATCAAGTAGAGAAATTGATTAAATCTAACCAAATATTGAATTAGATTAAATTAATTTTTTTTTAGAACTAATACAATAGTTGTAGATGTCAAGTTCATATCTTTGATTAGATCAAATGGACCTTGATCGTGGCTCAGTGGTCAAGCCTGAGTTTGTAGGCAAACCTAATTGAAACTGATGAATCAATTGATGTCTAAAGTAAGTTTGGCATTTTGATTCATGCTTTTTAATTGGGAGTGGCTTACTTGACCATTTGATAGTATCTAAGGCAAGCTTAGCATATCTTTTCACTAATTTTACTTATCTGACCAATATAGTTAATCAGCATTTGATTAGGTTGCTCATTGATTCATACTAACCCATGCTGCATAGGTAAATCAATCACACTATTTAGGTGCTCCTAGATTGACCTGTCTATAGTCCTCTTCATGACTTGTTGAAGTCAATAGGAGGATTATTGACTATTAGGTCAAATCTCGTCTCCAAATTAATTCTTAAATCCTCTAAATTGTTAGATCCCTAAAATGAGATAGTTATGGTGATAACTAAATCATAGCCTCTCATTAAGTTAGGAGATAATGAGTCCATTAGTCCTTAGAGGTCCAAAGGCCTGGTGCTTATCTGCTATTAGAATTATCATTCATAATATGATAACTCAGTCGAGTCTCTCTAGCAAGTAGTCAAGTTGGCCGACCAAAGTTGGGCTTAATTATTTGGTAGTTAGATTCTTAAGTATGATCATGTTAATGGTTGGACCTAATCAGGACTTACAGAGAAAACCAAAGTTAACTGAAAAGTTTTTTTAAAGTAAAATAAATTACTAAAATTATTTACTGAAATAATTGATTAAGAACCTACTTATAGATGTACATGGGTGATCCAGCTAAAGTTGGGCTCATATGCAGTCTATGTAGATTCTAGTAGTTGCTAAAGAATTAAAGTAATTTTTTGGATTGGAGGTAGAGGCTACCAATTCGACTAAAATAGTAGAAGAACCTTCAGACTATAGTCCAAGTCTTTGGGCTTAATCAATTCATAAACATAGAGATTTTATATTTTTCTTTCAGTTATGGCCAAAATGTCCGTTGCTCTGTTCACTTTTGATAGTGACTTATTTATAAGATCCAACTTTGATAGATGGTATCGAAAGTGGCAAATAGTTCTAGAGCATGAATGGATCTTATATATGATTATAGATCCAACACCTGATGTTTCTATATCTAACACATGATACGATCAAAGGCACTTATCAGAAGTGGCCAAATGATTGTATCACTATATGGTATTTTTGAGAGCAGTGAAGAATATGAATTTAGTTGTAAATTCAATGATGCTCAGTAAGAAAAAATCTTTCAAATGTTGAAGGAGTTCTTTTGCACTTCTGAATATGTGTCTTCAGTGGGACAACAATCCTTTGAGAAAAAAAAAAGGTACAAGAAAGTCATGCTTGGGCTGAGGAGCCTGAACTAACAAAAGAGTCTAAGGTTAACCTAGTCTGTTAGAGTCTCTTAATCCAAACAAGCTAAGAAAGAGAAATTAGCAAAAGATTGTTGGACAAGATATTTATATGATAACATCTTATGATTTCTTTATCTGTGACACTATTACTTGAGTATTGGATATCGAAAGTCCATACAAATTATTGTAACGACTTTAGACTTGCAGAAAGATTGGAAACAACAAAAGATTCTTGAATGTTGGAGCTGAAAGTCATGTTTCAGTTTTGACTTTAGAAATTCTCAAGCAAGTTTTTGATTCCAATAATATCATTTTCGGTGATTGTCACCATTATCCATTTTGATGAATGTAATTTTTGTAGGCCTTCTGGCCAAAGATGGATTTACATTATCAACATAGAATAATTTTTGTGATATCATTATAGATGATGTCAAAATCATGTATGGACAACTGTGAAATGGTATTTATGAATTATCATAGCCTGTTAGTGTATAGCACACAACAAATAAATATCCTAAAGTAGATTATGTCACAAATGCCTACTTTTGATAATTTAGGCTCAATGATATAAACAAGAATAGGATCAACAAGGGATAATTCTCAAAGTCAATGATTATGAATCATTATCAATTGTTAATCCTATCTCCTTAGTAAGATGACCAAGATAATTTTTGTTAGAAAAGATGAGCGAGCCAATGATGTTCTGAGTCTAATATATGCTGATGTATTGGATCTACGAACATATTTATCATAAATTTAGATTATTTGAAATATCTAAATAATTTCATAATAAGGTAAAGAAATAAACTGAAAAAAATATTGAAGCTCTTTGATCAGACCAAGGAAGAGAATACCTTTCAGGTGAGTTTTTGACATATCTAAAAGAGAATAGGATTCTCTCTTATTGGAATCAACTTTATTAGATATAGTTTGATCCATGATGGGATTTATAAATCTACGAGTCTTCTTTTAAGGTTATGCTCTTGAGACTACTTGTGATGTTCTCATCAGGATTTCGAACAAATCAATCACAAAGACACCATATGAGATATGGACTAGGCATAAGTTGGTACTTTCTTACCTTAGGATTTGAAAATATTTTGTTTATGTCAAGTATTTACAGTCCAATTAGCTTGAATCTTGATCCTATAAATATTATTTTGTAGGATATCTCAAAGAATCTAAGGGATATAACTTCTACCTTGCTAAAGAAAAAAAATTGTTCGATATTTCTTTTAGAAAAAGAGTACCTTGGTGAAGGAACTGATGCTTTTGATGTGAAACTTATGAAGTTTGATAGGTAGAAGAACTGACACAATCTAATAAATCCATAGAACTAGATTTGATTAGATCAAATTTGGAACCCGATGTAGAAGCACCATTAAGGAGATCCGATAGAGTACTGCATTCGTCAGATGGATACTTCGATTTCTAATTTTGAGATGTGATCTTTTTAAACTCAATGAGAACAACAAAGATATGATCACCTACATGGATGCCATGCAGTGGTCTAACTCTGATTAGTGGCTTGGAGCCATAAAGTCCGAAATAGAGTCCATAATGGTCAATGGTGTACGGACACTCATTGATTCACTCCAAAGGGTAAAGCTCATAGGTTGTAAGTGGATCTTCAATAGGATCAGAGGGCACAAATGAGAAGGTTGACACCTACAAGGCCCGTCTAGTTGCCTAAGGATATTGTCAATATTATGGTATTGATCATAACGAGATATTTTCTCCTATGGCAATATTAAAATATTTCAGAGTTAGAGCATGCATTTTGATAAGTGATCAAAATGCTTGGCTTCATTTAGAATGAAGAAGAAATCTGCAAATATAAATGGGTTAATAGTTCTATGAGTGTATTTTTTATTTTGTATATAAATAAAATTTTCTTAATTATGAATGACATTCCTTACATTATAGGGAATAAAATTTTCACTATTATCATTATTCTCCATAAAAGATTTGAAAAAAGTATCCCTCATCCTAGGGATGAAGATCTATAGAGATAGATCTAAGAAGCTGCTTGGGTTATTCCAGTCTAACATACATAGAATATTTATGACTAGAATTTATTCTATCATATACATCATATCAAGATCGGATTGTTGAAAAATATGTCCCAAATGCCAATCGTCAGTCTGTTGACGGTTGAGCAACCTTGTATTATAGTTGATTTGTTAATAAATAAAATATATTTTTGATATTTTCATCACAAGTTTTCATCTTCTAATGAACTCCATTGTTGTGATGAAGTCCTTAAGACTATTAAGGTTCGATAAAGAGAGGATTTATCGATTAGTCCTTAAAATTGTTCAGACCAAATGATAGGCTGTTAATAAGGATGACAGCTTCTATCGAGCATAGGTCGTTGTAGGCCATATGGGTTGGTTGTCCTCTTAACCAAGAAGTGTGGAGACACTGGTATGGCATACAGGTGAGATATAAGGATATATTATCATTAAACGTGACCAACTCCAAAGTATTCTACTGTCGAGAATGCCTCTGATGGGATATAGGTATTGTTACATGTGTGCCCTAGATGCCAGATTGGCTGACACATTCCTGTACAAATCTAAGGGTGAATTTATAATTTTTACTATAAATCAATAAATAAATTATTCTTCTATCATATTGTGTACATTGTGTCTATGATACATCCTTTGAGTTAGTAGAAATGCCAATTCATATTTTCAAGAGTTGAAAATTTAAGACATGAATTTACATAACTAACTCATAAACAGCTCCTGACCATAGGATCATCATGAGGATGGTGATCGATCCAGAAGGTTGGTGTACGATTGCTTCCTTAGGATAGATATGTCTTGAGTCTACGGTGTGGAGACACCGAAGTGAGAGTACAGGTATTCATTGAAAATGAGAGTACTGAGCGTGACCATCTCGAGCAGTCATAAGGAAGTCTACCTTCTCATCGATGACTAGCTCGATGCTGCAGTTGTATGTCTAGTTCTTTGACCTGAAGTGTATTGACAGTTCACCTTGAGTGTGTTATAGTTTGACTACACCATAACTCGATCTCCTAGCCATTCGAAATCTTGAGGTGTATGTTGGCTGTAGCATATTCATTGTAGGAACCAAATCGCACTAAGATGGGATCTATCAACCTCAGTAGATGAGGAGTAGTTCTATGATGATCGAAAGATCGAGTCCTTAAGCCCATGGTTATGGTAGAGTGAAATAGTGGAAAAGAGTTTTCCATTGGGGTTTCACATCAGACTCGGATCGATCGATTGATTCATATGACTGATGTTGGGTTTGTCGAGTTCACCTTAATCCTAATTCAGTCGGGACTCATGATAGAGGAACTCAATCACACAGGTAGCTGCACAGAGAGGTTCATCTTCAATTCTGATGGGTTGCCACCATATACTGCTAGGTGTCACTGGTAGATTTTGAGAGAAATTAGAATGATCTTGATGATCGATCATTCTAATTGTATGAATCAGAAGAGTTCTGATCCATCAAAAGGAGTTTTGATGATGTCGATGATGAGATCATGATATGTCTCATTACCATATAGAATTGAACCTAACTGGGTCACACTAATAAGGGTTAGGATCTGGATGTCATCAATTGGGCTAGCCCAATTGATTTGGATTAGATCCAATTAGGTTCAAAGAAATCATGCTAGCACTCGATGGAGCATAACTTTCTCCTCGTGTAATCTTTTCTATCTCGACTGAGCCAAATGTGATTTGACTCACCCAGAGAACTTTGAAAAGGTTTCTCTTAATCTAAATGAATCTTGTCCAGCTCAAAAAAATCTTGTCTTAATTCATGAGATAAATTTTAGACAACACCTGCTAATTCCTGTCACCTGCCATTTTCATTTTAGGACATCTGTCAAATGCTGACATATGGGTCTTAAACTACAGGCCACTTTACAAGAGCTCATTGGAAGATTTTTGTGGAGTGTCCACATGCCAAATCCATATTAAATTGGGTGCCATAATCAAATTATGGCGTGAGCCCAATTGGATTAAGTGGGTGCCCCAAATGGATATGGATGAAGAGTCTTGATCAACATGGACTTGTTGGCGCCAACCTTCCTTTGTGCTTATCCAGAGATGGAACCAACATAGAAGAGAGAGTGGGGGTTCTTATCTGATGTGATCAAATGACATCACTCTACCAATCAAAACTTTTTTGGATTTATTGAAATTTTTTGATTGGTCGAATGATGTGGCACTGCTCAGCGCAGCAGGGTCTATATAAACCCTATCTGCGCTTAGGGTTTTAAGTGCTTGCACAAAAACCATCAAAGCTGCCACCCCCTTTCCTCTTCTCCACATCTCATCTATATCTCTACCTCTTCTCTTCACATCCAAGGAGTTGGACATCCATCTGGCAAAGGTCTAAGGTGTGGTGACCCTTGACAGGAAGGCTACAGGACTTCTTCGATAGGTTGCTGCTCCAGCTTCAGGAAGACTTTTGAAGATCTTCCTAATTAGATTTAGTTCTAATTTTTAGAGCAGAGATTCATGAGGAGAAGATGATCTAGATCCTCCCTAAGTAGATACTCGTAGAGGCCAGACGATTGTGTGGCTAAATCAGAACCTCAGGCTTGCTGCGATCATCTACAGGGTAATCAGATTACCCTTGAGGTATTTTATATTTCTTCATATTTTAGATTTATTTTTTGAATTAATATTAGATAATAAAATTAGATTTAGAGATTTAGATCTAAAATAAATATAGGTTAAATTTTTTTTTAAATTATTCCACCCCAGATTTGATGAAATCTGGAAGATCCTACAAGGAAAAAGATAATTTTTCCTTCAACTGGTATCAGAGCCAGTTTGATGGCTCAATTTTAGATCTAATTTAGATCTAATTTTAATTTTAATTTATCTAATATTAAAGAATTTTAGATATCACATCAGATATGATAGGATCTAAAATCAAAATATTTAAAATTAAATCTAATAAGATCGAACATGCGTGAGATGCATAACTAGACTAGGATTAGTTGAATCCATGAATAGTCTTGTAAGTTTATATTTTAATGTAATTAAAATATAAATTAGATCTAATTTATTCTTTATTTTTCTAATATTATAAATATTATAATCAGATCAAAAAATAAAAAATAAAATTTTAATTATTTCATAAAATTGATCTATTGCATGCCTAGACTAGTTGTAGAATTGTTCTAGTAACTTATCTAGAATAGTTTTATATTGAATAGTTCAATTTAAATTCTATTTTTTAGATATTACATATGATGTATTAAATCTAAAAGAATGATTAATTAGATCAATTTTTAATACATGAGATGTATGCAAAGCATGTATTAGTTAGATCTTAAATTGTATATGTGATATGTATATTTAGATCTAACTAGTTTCGTAGTTAAATTTATATTTTTGATTAAGGTGTTCCTCATGATCGTCCAGTCATAAGAACAAAGTAGGATTTAAAGGCCCTCTCCTTCCATTCAATGGGTGTTCTTATGACATGTAGGGGTGCTGTGTGTTTATCCTTAATCAGAAATCAAAACTTACTTTTCTGCAAAACCCTAGATCCTGAAACCTTAAGATTTAGTTTACATGCTTTGTTTATGAACCCAAACTTAATTAATTAATTAAGCTTATAAAATTAGATTAGGTCTAAAATTGAGAATTTTAGATCTAAGTCATTTTCATAAAATTGGGTTCGGGCTTGGGTAGCTCAATTAGGTCTAGCGGTTGATCAAACCGAGTCAACAGTTAGTTAGGTGGGATCATGAAAGCTAATAATTGACCAGCCTAATAGGATTAAGTCTGGAACAAGGTCGAATCACATTTAGATGTGACTCGATCAAGTTAAGATCTAATTTGACTCAGTGGTTAGAGCCTGGATTGTAGGCTAACCCAATTAGTTCTGGTTCGATAATTTGGTGTCTAAGGTAAGTTGGCAGATGCGACCAACTAGTTTTTAATTGAGAGCTACTCGACTCGAATGCATTCTTGTTAAGTTAATGGCATATCCCTTCCACCGGTCTCACTTACTTGGCCATATGTGTCAACCCAATTCTGATTTGAGGTGGCTAACAATTCGAGCTAACCAATGCCACTAGGTTAGTTATAATTGTTATGACTATGTCAAGTCAAGTTTAAAGAGACCTAAATCAAATCTCCTTAAGAAAATATTAAGTCTAGGTCTTCCACTATTGTGGATGTGCGGGCCCTTCCCGGGGTTGATTGTTCTCGGCTGGATATAGTGGCTCAGTTGTACCGGGAAGATGCAACCATGTCCATTAGATATTGGATGCTACGAATAAGAGGATGGGTTGGGCTCAATATTTTGGATACGGTGAGGGACATAATCAGGAATCTAGTTCGTGCAAATGGTGGGTTTGATTTAACTAAGGATTGGAGCAATATTTCGGGCACGGTGAGCTTCATGAATTAGAAACCAAGTTTTGGGTGCACCATGATTAGAGAATCATTGGACAAGAGTTGTCCACTCATCGGTTGACCCATCACTAATAACTATTAGGTGAGGTGATGAGCCAGTCGATGAGACCACATCACCCACTAAAAATCACTAATCACAGAGATTTTTACATCTCTACCAAGGGAGTGTAGGGATTTGAGAAAATAGTGGGAGCCTAATTTGTTTAAAAATAAAATCTCTAAACAAATTGGTTAAGTCTGATTACAAAATCTAACTAAAAACTTTTGACTCTCTACAAAAAACATGTCTGCCTCAAACCCCCAGACCAAAATACTAGACACCCACAGATTGACTGGATCCAATTTCAAGAACTGTTAAGGAACTACAGAATTATTCTGGGTTTTAAAAAATTGACTCATATCTTGGACCAGGATCCACCTGCCATGCCAGCACGTCTGACTGCTAAACAGAGAGTGCCTCTAGAAAAGTAGACAGATGATGATAACAAAGTAAGGTACTATATGTTGGATGCAATGTCTGATGATTTGCAGCGCCAACATGAGAATATTTTGACTACTCACCAAATGTTGGCTCACCTACAAGAGTTGTTTGGTGAACAAAGTCGCGCAGTCAAGTATCAAGTCAGTCAAAGACTTTTTAAGGCTAAAATACATGATGGGCAATCAATCCAAGATCATTGTTTAACAATGATCAAGGACCTTGAAGAGCTTGAGAAGCTCGGTATCATCTTAGACAAGGATTTTTAGATTGTTGTGATCCTTCGGTCTTTGTCTGATGCATATGGTCTGTTCATCATGAACTTCCATATGCATAAGATGCAGTGTACCTTAGCCGAGTTAATGAACATGCTGGTTATGGCTAAGCTTTCTTTGAAGAGTTTAAAAGGCTCATTTCTTACTGTGGAGTGGACTTTTTCCAAGAGAAAGTCTTTTGAAAAGAAAAAGAAGTCTGCAAAGAAGTAGAAGGTGGATGGGAAGAAGAAGAAGACAGAACCGAAGAAAAAGGCTGCTGAAAAAGAAAAATATTTCCACTGCCAATCAGACGGCCATTGGAAGCGAAACTATCCTCAGTACCTGGCTACCCTAAGAATAAGAAGGATGGTCTTTCTGGAGGTATGCTCATTTTAGGATCTAATCTTACGGTTTCTTCTGCATCCAGTTGGGTGCTTGACTCTGGTTTTAGTGCTCATTTGTGTACTTCTATGCAGGATCTTGAGAAGAGCAGGAGGTTGAGGGATGGGGAGATGATCCTATGCATCGAAAATGGAGCAAGAGATGCTGCTGTGGCCGTGGAAACCTACCCTCTGCGATTACCATTAGGATTAGATTTATTTCTTAGAGATTGTTATTATGTGCCTACAGCTAGCAGGAATTTGATTTCTGTTTCATGTTTAGCACAAGAAGGCTATGTGATTAGCCTTCATAAGGACCATTGTAACATATTTTATGAAAATAATAAAGTTGCAAATGGTTTTCTTATTAACGATCTCTATCAGCTACATATTGATATATCTGTATTTAATATCGAGTAAAATGTGAATGCCATAGGAATTAAAAGGCCTAGAGATAGTCTAAATGATAGGTATCTGTGGCACCTAAGGCTAGGTCATATAGCGGAAGATAGGGTTAACAAATTGAAGAAATCCAGACTGTTGAGTCCGTTGACTTTCGAGTCATATCCAGTTTGTGAATCATGCCTTCAAGGCAAAATGACCAAACTTTCTTTTGTAGGACATAGGGAAAGGGCCACAGACCTACTTGCCCTAGTACATACGGATGTGTGCGGCCCATTTGATGTGCCGGCTAGAGGCAACTATGTCTACTTCATTACCTTTACCGATGATATATCTAGGTACGGGTATGTATTTCTAATGAAACATAAGTTTAAAGCTTTTGAAAGGTTCAAAGAATTCAGATATGAAGTAGAAAAATAAACAAGAAAGCCCATTAAGGTTCTTCGATCAGACCGAGGAGGTGAATACCTTAGTCAGAAGTTTCTAGACTATCTTAAAGACAATGGCATAGTCTCTCAATGGACTCCACCTGCAATGCCACAACTCAACGGAATTTCAGAATGGAGAAACTGGACCCTATTAGATATGGTCCGTTCCATAATGAGCTTCACAGACCTCTCTGAGTTTCTTTGGGGACATTGTCTTATGACAGCAATATATGTATTGAATAGAATTTTTTCTAAAATCATTCCTACCAGACCATATGAGATATGGCATGGTAAGAAGCCAAGTTTGAATCATCTCAGAATTTGGGGTTGTCCGACTCATGTCAAGAGACAGCAGGCGGACAAGTTAGAGTTTAGGTCTTTTAGAGCTCGATTCATAGGATATCCTAAAGAGTCATTAGGATACTATTTCTATATTCCGGAAGATCACAATGTGATTGTGAGTCGAAATACTATTTTTCTTAAAAAATAATTTATTCAAGATGGTGGCATCGGAAGAATAATTAAGCTCAAAGAGAATGTCTCCCAAGAGCAACGAGCTAAAGAACGTGAGGAACCCAATCAATTAGAACCAGTCCTAACACAACCTCTTCCACCTCGTAGATCGACTAAGATTTTCCATCCTCCTGAAAGGTACTTAGGTACTATACAGGAGGATGTAGAGGAATATTTCTTACGGGAAATGGGGCTCATGGTGATGATCCCAAGACCTATGATGAGGCGATATCAGATATCGACTCCAAGAAATGGTTAGAGACAATGAGATCAAAAATTGACTCGATGCACTCAAACCAAGTCTAGACATTGATAGATCCACCTGAAGGTATTGTACCTATTGGGTGTAAATGGATCTTCAAGAGAAAGATAGGTGCAGATGGGAATGTAGAGACATTCAAGGCTAGGCTCGTAGCGAAAGATTATAGTCAGCGTGAAGGTATTGACTATCAGGATATCTTCTCACCTGTAGCCATGCTAAAATCCATCCGCACATTGCTTGCTGTTGCAGTATATTTCGAATAGATGGACATGAAAATGGCATTCTTAAATGGACATCTTGAGGAAGATATCTATATGAAACAGCTACTTGATTTCACATCCAGTGATGATGATCATAAGGTCTACAAGCTGCAAAGGTCCTGTTGGGTATAAAAATGTCCACAGCCGAAGTCCTCAGCGAAATCGACAGCATGACCACTCCGTCCGGACTCCTACGGGAGTCAGGCTTCGTCACCGACAATTTCAACAGAGAGAAGACTCCGCCCTGACTCCTACGGGAGCCGGGCTTCGTCCTCGACTCCAACGGCCGCAGACAGGCTTCGTCCGGACTCCTATGGGAGCCGGACTCCGCCGACGACTTCAATAGTGGGTAGACTCCGCCCGGACTCCTACGGGAGCCGGGCTCCATCCTCAACTTCAACCACTGGTAAGCACTGTCCGGACTCCTACGGGAGCCGGACTTCGCCTTTAACCTTGATTGCAGGAAGACTCCGCCCGGACTCCTACGGGAGTCGGGCTTCGTCCTCGACTCCAACGGCTACAGACAGGCTTCGTCCGGACTCCTATGGGAGCCGGACTCCGCCGATGACTTCAACAGTGGGTAGACTCCGCCCGGACTCCTACGGGAGCCGGGCTTCATCCTCGACTCCAACGGCTACAGACAGGCTTCGTCCGGACTCCTACGGGAGCCGGACTCCGCCGACGACTTCAACAGTGGGTAGACTCCGCCCGGACTCCTACGGAAGCCGGGCTCCGTCCTCAACTTCAACCGCTGGTAAGCACTGTCCGGACTCCTACGGGAGCCGGACTTCACCTTTAACCTTGACTGCAGGAAGACTCCGCCCGGACTCCTACGGGAGCCGGGCTTCGTCCTCGACTCCAACGGCTACAGACAGGCTTCGTCCGGACTCCTACGGGAGCCAGACTCCACCAACGACTTCAACAGTGGGTAGACTCCGCCCGGACTCCTACGGGAGCCGGGCTCCATCCTCAACTTCAACCGCTGGTAAGCACTGTCCGGACTCCTACGGGAGCCGGACATCGCCTTTAACCTTGATTGCAGGAAGACTCCGCCCGGACTCCTACGGGAGCCGGGCTTCATCCTCGACTCCAACGGCTACAGACAGGCTTCGTCCGGACTGCTACGGGAGCCGGACTCCGCTGACGACTTCAACAGTGGGTAGACTCCGCCCGGACTCCTACGGGAGCCGGGCTCCGTCCTCAACTTCAACTGCTGGTAAGCACTGTCCGGACTCCTACGGGAGCCGGACTTCGCCTTTAACCTTGATTGCAGGAAGACTCCGCCCGGACTCCTACGGGAGCCGGGCTTCGTCCTCGACTCCAACGGCTACAGACAGGCTTCGTCCGGACTCCTACGGGAGTCGGACTCCGCCGACGACTTCAACAGTGGGTAGACTCCGTCCGGACTCCTACGGGAGCCGAGCTCCATCCTCAACTTCAACCGCTGGTAAGCACTGTCCGGACTCCTACGGGAGCCGGACTTCGCCTTTAACCTTGATTGCAGGAAGACTCCACCCGGACTCCTACGGGAGCCGGGCTTCGTCCTCGACTCCAACGGCTACAAACAGGCTTCGTCCGGACTCCTACGGGAGCCGGACTCCACCGACGACTTCAACAGTGGGAAGATTCCGCCCGGACTCTTACGGGAGCCGAGCTCCGTCCTCAACTTCAACCGCTGGTAAGCACTGTCCGGACTCCTACGGGAGCTGGACTTCGCCTTTAACCTTGATTGCAGGAAGACTCCGCCCGGACTCCTACGGGAGTCAGGCTTCATCCTCGACTCCAACGGCTACAGACAGGCTTCGTCCGGACTCCTACGGGAGCCGGACTCCGCCGACGACTTCAACAGTGGGTAGACTCCGCCCGGACTCCTACGGGAGCCGGGCTCCATCCTCAACTTCAACCGCTGGTAAGCACTGTCCGGGCTCCTATGGGAGCCGGACTTCGCCTTTAACCTTGATTGTAGGAATACTCCGCCCGGACTCCTACGGGAGTCGGGCTTCGTCCTCGACTCCAACGGCTACAGACAGACTTCGTCCGGACTCCTACGGGAGCCGGACTCTGCCGACGACTTCAACAGCAGTAAGCACTGTCCGGACTCCTATGGGAGCCGGACTTCGCCATCAGCCCTAACCACTGCCAAGCTTCAGCCGATGGACCTGCATCCCTAGGCTATATCAATGGCCATGATTCTGCTCCACTCACTGCGGCAGACCCTATGCGACCCCATTATCCTCTGACAGGCTGTATCAACGGCCATGATTCTGCTCCACTCACTGCGGCAGACCCCATGCGGCTCCATTACTACCTGACAGGCCACGATAAACGGCGCCGACCCTGCTCCACCTCCTGCGACGGATACTGCACGATTCTCCCATCCACTGGCAAAACACGACAGCAAACGCCGCCCCACTTCCCGCGGCAGATTCCACGTGGCACGCCCCAGTAATGGCCACGAGTCTACTCCACTACTCTTCGTAATAAATTCCTCCTGACTACGGCGGCCCACTACCAGGCGGTTACAAACGTCGCCATCAATCCGTTACCTCCTCCGCCTATAAAAAGGGAGACCCAGATACGTTATTCTATAAGGTCATTTCTTATCTCAAAACTCTGCTAAATTCTTCGTTCGAGCACTCCATTCTTGTTGAGGCAGAGAACTGACTTGAGCATCGGAGGGTCTTGCCGGAGCAACCCCACCTCCAGTTTAGACTTCCTTTGCAGGTCCCGATGGCGACCGCGACTTCCTCGACTCCAGCTCATCCGGCGCCAGCAGATTTTTGCACCAACAAGATTGACGCTAGAAGGAGGGCCTGTGTCTTCGCAGTACCCTTGTTCTTAAAGGAGCGTTCAACGGAGCCGCCCCGATCGTCTCCTCCGACATCCACTCCTTGTCCCCCCCACGGGATCCATACTAGATGCCTCCGCGCAAGGCATCCACGCGACGGTCCACGGCCTTCGCGGCCAGATCTCAGGCTCCGGCCTCCCCTCCTATTTCTCAACCTCCTCCTCCTCCTCCTCCGACAGTGGCGGTCGGTGTGGAGCAGTTTGACTTGCTGGCGCAGCAGGTCAGAGGCCTTACAATGCCCTAATGTGCCCCCACAGCCATGTCAGGAACAGGAGGAGAACCTCGTCCTGACATGAGCAAAGTCAAAGGCCCGGTTCTTTTAGACCGGATGGGGGGAGAGGCCTTACAACGCCATAATGTGCCCCCACAGCCATGTCAGGAACAGGAGGAGAACCTCGTCCTGACATGAGCAAAGTCAAAGGCCTGGTTCTTTTAGACCGGATGGGGGGAGAGGCCTTACAACGCCCTAATGTGCCCCCACAGCCATGTCAGGAACAGGAGGAGAACCTCGTCCTGACATGAGCAAAGTCAAAGGCCCAGTTCTTTTAGACCGGATGGGGGGAGAGGCCTTACAACGCCCTAATGTGCCCCCACAGCCATGTCAGGAACAGGAGGAGAACCTCGTCCTGACATGAGCAAAGTCAAAGGCCCGGTTCTTTTAGACCGGATGGGGGGAGAGGCCTTACAACGCCCTAATGTGCCCCCACAGCCATGTCAGGAACAGGAGGAGAACCTCGTCCTGACATGAGCAAGGTCGAAGGCCCGGTTCTTTTAAGACCGGGTGGGGGGAGAGGCCTTACAACGCCCTAACGCGCCCCCACAGCCAAGCTGGGAACGGAAGGAAAACCTCACCCTGGCTCAAGGGGAAGGCCCGGACTCCTGCGGGAGCCGGGTTCCCTCCACAACACCAAGGAAGACTTCGCCCGGACTCCTAAGGGAGCCGGGTTCCGACCATGACGCCAGGGGAGACTTCACCCGGACTCCTACGGGAGTCGGGCTCCACCCACGACTTCTGCAGCAAGGGTTAATGGTGGCGAAACCCAGCCGCCTATCAAGGCCGGATGAAAGGAAAAAGCCCCCCCCCCCCTTTTTTTACGACGTCTACATCAGACAAGCCAAATGACCATAAAGGTTCGGCAGACAACAATATTAATGCGACGCGCGGATGAGGTAACACAAAACGTCCTTTTTATTCCATTTCTGATATACACACTACAAAGTCAGGAAGGCTAAGGAAAGAAGGGCAGAACGACAAAAAGGAAGTAACTACATGACAAAACAGAAAAAGAGCTCTAAGAAGGCCCTGCTCCCTCCGACCTAGGGTTATCTATTCCGTCCCTCAACAAGGACTGCCTCAGATTCTCTATTTCTTCTTCTAGCTCTTCCCTCTTCTGCAGCGTGTCCTGGAGCGCCCGACGAAGTTGCTGGCTCTCAGCTTCCACCTCTCGATGCCTTTTCCTCAAAACTTCGGACTCTGCCTCCGTGTCCGCAACGGCCCACCGCTCGAGCGCCAGTTGGATCTTCACTTGTTGCAGCTCGACTGTCTTTTCCCCGAGGGAGACAGAAATCCCCTCAACGGTGTCTCTAAGGGCTTGGTGCTCTTCAAAATCCTGGGCGGAAGTAAGCTGCACCATGTTAACCAGCTGCCTCTGAAGACGGACAACTTCATCGGCCGCCGTCCCAAATCTCCCCTTATACTCCTCCACCTGCCTGCGCCAGCTAGCCCGCTGCACGTCGCGGCTCACCTCGACATCCTGAAGCTGCTTTTGAAGGTCGGAGACCTTCTGCGACCACCTCTGTTCATCATCGACCCGGGCCAAGAGTCGGGATGAATTTCCCTCCAGCTGGCCGATCTTCCCCTTCGCAGCTGACAGTTCCACCTTAAGGGCGCTGATCCTGGCGGCCTGGGCCCAAATTCGGTCGCTGGAGCTCTTTTTGCATTCCTCGAGCTCCTTTGTGAAGTTCGCCTTCCTCCGGCTGTAATCCATGATCCCCTTCACGTGGAGACTCCGAAAGTAAGCGGCCTCAGCGGTGCTCCAGAGTAACCTTCTTTCGATTTGCAGAGCTCGATTTCCGTCTTCTTTAACTTCTTCGTCAGGTGAAGGACCTCCTTTTTCAACCGCTGGATCGTCGATTTCAGCAGGACCCCCAAGGGCAGGGGGAGTGCTTCTGCATGACACTGACATCAGAAGGTAAAGGCGTCAAAGAACATTCATTGCAGGAAGAAAAATAGGGAGAGGGGGGAGGAGGAGGGAGAAGTCGTCCGCAACAAGAAATTCGACTTTATTGAGTGATTTTTGAAGAAGAAAAACAAAAAAGAAAAGTTGCGATAAAGTAAAAGTACACAGATCCGAGGTTTCAGACCTCAGAGGAGGGGGGTGGAGAACTCGACGCGGGGGCTACGACAGCAGTGGCGGCCGACGAAGGACCGGCTTCATCTTCAGACTCCTCAAGGAAGCCAAGGTCAAGCTCGGAGAATTTGCTGGCCACCTTCTCTTGGCAAAGCTCGAACCCCTTGGTGAACGCTTCCTGGCCGAATTGGACATTCAAATTCCTCATCTCCGCGGAGGCCTTGAATTCTTCCACCGCAAGGGCCCTGGCCTCTGAGACCAGGGCCGGAGCTTGCTCGACCAAATGGGCGACCTCGGCCTCTGCCTTCCTCACCGATTCCTCCAGGATCTGCCTCTCCTCCTCCCTGGTCTGCTTCTCCCTTTCCAGGGCCTCCTGGAGGGCGGCAACTTCTTCCTGGAGGGCGGCAACTTCAGCCGTCTTGGCTTGGAGGCGGGCAACCTCGGCCCGGTAGCGTTCCTCGGCCTGAAAGACATCCCTCCTCGTGCGGCTCGCCGCCTCGATATAGGTGAAGAGCTGGTGCCCAATCTGCAAGGGCGGCTGGGGAATGAGAACAAAGGCCAAGTAGCCGTGTAAATAAAGATCCGCTTACCTCAAGGAAAGATCCCAAAGAGTCCCAAGCCCGCTGCTCAGGGTCGGCGTGGTCGATCCTCTCCACGACATCTGACAGAATGCAGCCATCGATCAGCTGCCTGATCAGGTCCCTGTCGTTGAAGGGATTCTCCACCCCCTCCTCGGAGCAGATGGACTCGTCTGCAGCAGCTCGGTGGCTACTCGCCCTGCGAGCCACCATTTTCCTCCTCCTCCCCGCGGTAGGTGCCTCTGTAGAACGAACCCCCGGGGTGGGGGTCCCAGTCGGCGGACTCCTCGAGGAAGCCCGGGGGGCTGCTGGCTCGACATCTGAAGGAATGTCGATGGTCGGGGCTGCCTGGACGGGCACGGCCAAGCTCGTCTCCTCCGCCCTGGCCCTCTTCGCCGATCTGGAGGTCGCCGCCCCTTTCTCTTCTGAGCCCTCATGCCCCGGACGAGCATCCGCGTTGCTTCGGCGTCCATCCCTAAAAAAAAAAAAAAAAAAAAAAAAAAAAAAGAAGAAGAGAAAGAAGAAAGAAAAAAGGGGAAAAAGAAGCAACACCAATCCATCAAGAGTCAGAAGTTAAAAAAAAAAAAAAGAGAGAGAGAAGAAAGAAAAGAGAGAGAAGGAAGAAAAGGTAAAGAGAAGAAGAGAAGAAAGACAAGAAAAGAAAAGATGAATACTCGCTGGATCCTGGGGACTCAGGCCGATGTTGAAAAGAAACTACTCCCTCAGAAGATTAGGAAGCGAAGGAGCGGGATAGGCTAGAAGCTTCTGGGCGGCCTGGAGGTCGTCCTCCCCCAGGCTGGGAGCCCGGCGGACAGAATCCCTCAGAGAGCCCCAAGGGGGCAGGCCCAGACTCAAGGTCGGGCAGTGAACGAAGAGAAATTTCCCCTTCCAATTATGGATCGAAGAAGGGGCGCCTTTCAGCAACCCCTTCTTGCCGAACTGGGGGGAGAAGTACCACCAGTCCTTCGTCGAAGGATGGCGTTTGAAGGTATAGAAGTGTCTAAACAAGGAGAAAGACGGCTGAACCTCGACTACGTGTCAGAGGGAGAGGAATCCTATCAAGAACCTAAAAGAATTCGGGGCCACGGAAGCCAAGGAGATGTCTAAAAAGCGGAAGAAGGCGGCAACAAAAGAGGGAAGCGGGAGCCGGAGTCTGGCACGGAACGCTTCCTGGTATAAATAGAAGCGACTGGGTGGACGATTACTGGCCCGGTCAGAAGGGCCTGGCAGTTCCAAATCGTACTCCGGAGAAACTCCATACTGAACCCTTATCAGAAGGAGTTCCTCCGAGGTCAAGGAACACGGAATGACGCCCGGTGCGAAAATCGAGCGGGGCCCGACCCCAGATACAGGTTCGTCTGCAGTGACGGGAACCTGGGGGTTTGAGGCGGAAGAGCTCTCAGAACTGCAGGGAGCAGAAGAGCCGGAGGACATTTTGAGTAGTTTCAAAAGGGGGGTCTAAGGGACCCTAAGAAGATGGACAGAAAGGGGAACGAGAGACCACAGACTAACTCGGAGAGATGCAAGAAATATAATGACAGAAAAGAGGTCCCTAGGTGATGGGAAGAAGGTTGGCACTAACCTATATCACTCTGAGGGACCTAGGAGATGAAGACAGGAGACGCCTACGGCTCGGGAAGACGCTCACTGAAACAGAGCTCTAGAAGAGAAAGCAAACGCTGGCGAGAACTCAGGGACGGAGTAGGATGCCTAAAGGTGGGAGGACGGGTTTAAATAGACCCTGGGATCCGGCGCCATAATGATCGTGAATCCCCCCAGGCCGGTCCGCATCCGACACGTGTCCCACTCTCCCTGGCAGGCGGCTAAAAGTGGCAGACAGTTGGAAGGATCATAATTACGCCGTACCTAGGCCATTGTACCTGCAGAAATTTCGAAGCGTCCCCTCATACCACTCCAATTCGAAAAGACTCCGGCACGCGCATAACTAATGCCGAAATATCTGGAGGCGGCAGCGCGCGGGATTCAAAGGGACGGCTTCGGCTGTGCTCATCTCTCTCTCTGTACTTCTTTCGTTTGAAATTCAAACTCGAAAGTAGGGGGACTGGTGTTGGGTATAAAAATGTCCACAGCCGAAGTCCTCAGTGGAATCGACGGCATGACCACTCCGTCCGGACTCCTACGGGAGCCGGGCTTCGTCACCAACAATTTCAACAGAGAGAAGACACCGCCCGGACTCCTACAGGAGCCGGGCTTCGTCCTCGACTCCAACGGCCGCAGACAGGCTTCGTCCGGACTCCTACGGGAGCCGGACTCCGCCGACGACTTCAACAGTGGGTAGACTCCGCCCGGACTCCTACGGGAGCCGGGCTCCGTCCTCAACTTCAACCGCTGGTAAGCACTGTCCGGACTCCTACGGGAGCCGGACTTCGCCTTTAACCATGATTGCAGGAAGACTCCGCCCGGACTCCTACGGGAGTCGGGCTTCGTCCTCGACTCCAACGGCTACAGACAGGCTTCGTCCGGACTCCTACGGGAGCCGGACTCCGCCGATGACTTCAACAGTCGGTAGACTCCGCTCGGACTCCTACGGGAGCCGGGCTTCATCCTCGACTCCAACGGCTACAGACAGGCTTCGTCCGGACTCCTACGGGAGCCGGACTCCACCGACGACTTCAACAGTGGGTAGACTCCGCCCGGACTCCTACGGGAGCCGGGCTTCGTCCTCAACTTCAACCACTGGTAAGCACTGTCCGGACTCCTACAGGAGCCGGACTTCGCCTTTAACCTTGATTGCAGGAAGACTCCGCCCGGACTCCTACGGGAGCCGGGTTTCATCCTCGACTCCACCGGCTACAGACAGGCTTCGTCCGGACTCCTACGGGAGCCGGACTCCGCCGACGACTTCAACAGTGGGTAGACTCCGCCTGGACTCCTACGGGAGCCGGGCTCCATCCTCAACTTCAACCGCTGGTAAGCACTGTCTGGACTCCTACGGGAGCCGGACTTCGCCTTTAACCTTGATTGCAGGAAGACTCCGCCCGGACTCCTATGGGAGCCGGGCTTCGTCCTCGACTCCAACGGCTACAGACAGGCTTCGTCCGGACTCCTACGGGAGCCGGACTCCACCGACGACTTCAACAGTGGGTAGACTCCGCCCGGACTCCTACAGGAGCCGGGCTCCGTCCTCAACTTCAACCGCTGGTAAGCACTGTCCGGACTCCTACGAGAGTCAGACTTCGCCTTTAACCTTGATTGCAGGAAGACTCCGCCCGGACTCCTATGGGAGCCGGGCTTCGTCCTCGACTCCAACGGCTACAGACAGGCTTCGTCCGGACTCCTACGGGAGCCGGACTCCACCGACGACTTCAACAGTGGGTAGACTCCGCCCGGACTCCTATGGGAGCCGGGCTCCGTCCTCAACTTCAACTGCTGGTAAGCACTGTCCGGACTCCTACGGGAGCCGGACTTCGCCTTTAACCTTGATTGCAGGAAGACTCCACCCGGACTCCTACCGGAGCCGGACTTCATCCTCGACTCCAACGGCTACAGACAGGCTTCGTCCGGACTCCTATGGGAGCCGGACTCCACCGACGACTTCAATAGTGGGAAGACTCCGCCCGGACTCCTACGGGAGCTGGGCTCTGTCCTCAACTTCAACCGCTGGTAAGCACTGTCCGGACTCCTACGAGAGCCAGACTTCGCCTTTAACCTTGATTGCAGGAAGACTCCGCCCGGACTCCTACGGGAGTCGGGCTTCGTCCTCGACTCCAACGGCTACAGACAGGCTTCGTCTAGACTCCTACGGGAGCCGGACTCCGCCGACGAGTTCAACAGTGGGTAGACTCCGCCCGGACTCCTACGGGAGCCGGGCTCCGTCCTCAACTTCAACTGCTGGTAAGCACTGTCCGGTCTCCTACGGGAGCCAGACTTCGCCTTTAACCTTGATTGCAGGAAGACTTCGCCCGAACTCCTACGGGAGCCAGGCTTCGTCCTCGACTGCAACGGCTACAGACAGACTTCGTTCAGACTCCTACGGAAGCCGGACTCCACCGATGACTTCAACAGCAGAAAGCACTGTCCGGACTCCTATGGGAGCCGGACTTCGCCATCAGCCCCGACCACTGCCAAGCTTCAGCCGATGGACCTGCATCCCTAGGCTGTATCAACGGCCATGATTCTGCTCCACTCACTGCGGCAGACCCTATGCGACCCCATTATCCTCTGACAGGCTGTATCAACGGCCATGATTCTGCTCCACTCACTGCGGCAGATCCCACGCGGCTCCATTACTACCTGACAGGCCACGATAAACGGCCCCGACCCTGCTCCACCTCCTGCGATGGATACTGCACGATTCTCCCATCCGCTGGCAAAACACGACAGCAAACGCCGCCCCACTTTCCACGGCAGATTCCACGTGGCACGCCCCAGTAATGGCCACGAGTCTACTCCGCTACTATTCACAATAAATTCTTCCTGACTACGGGCGGCCCACTACCAGGTGGTTACAAACGTCGCCATCAATCCGTTACCCCTCCACCTATAAAAAGGGGGACCCAGATACGTTATTCTATAAGCTCATTTCTTATCTCAAAACTCTGCTAAATTCTTCGTTCGAGCACTCCATTCTTGTTGAGGCAGAGAACTGACTTGAGCGTCGGAGGGTCTTGCCGGAGCAACCCCACCTTCGGTTTAGACTTCCTTTGCGGGTCCCGACGGCGACCGCGACTTTCTCGACTCCAGCTCATCCGGCGCCAGCAGATTTTTGCACCAACAGGTCCATTTATGGACTTAAGCAAGCATCTCGAAGTTGGAATACTCATTTCAATGATGTGATCAAAATGTTTGATTTCATCAAGAATGAGGAGAAACCATGTGTGTTCAAAAAAGTCAGTGGGAGCACAATTGTCTTCCTCGTATTGTACGTAGATGACATCCTCCTAATTGGGAATGACATTCCCATGTTGACCTCAGTCAAAGTATAGTTGTCTAAGGAGTTCTCTATGAAAGATCTAGGAGAGGCATCCTTTATACTGGGTATTAAGGTCTTTAGAGATAGACCAAATAGGATGCTGAGATTTTCACAGAAGATGTATATAGAGAAGGTGCTAAAAAGGTTTAGCATGGAAAACTCCAAAAGAGGTTTAGTACCTTTTAGACATGGCATTCATCTCTCCAAGAAGATGTGCCGTAGCACACCTGAAGAGATTGAACGCATGAGCAAAATTCCTTATGCTTCGGCAATAGGGAGCCTCATGTATGCCATGCTATGTACACGACCTGATATAGCCCATGCTGTGAGTGTCACAAGCAGATATCAGTCAAATCCAGACGAAGAGCACTGGACTTCTGTGAAATATATCCTTTAGTACTTGAGAAGGACTAAGGATATGTTTCTAGTCTTTGGGAATTGAGAACTCCGGATTTAGGGATATATGACTTAGACTTTATGTCTGATATAGATGATCGAAAGTCAACATTTGGAAGTCTATTCATTTGCATTGGTGGTGCAGTTAGCTGGAAGAGTTCCAAACAAACGATGATTGCTGATTCCACCATGGAGGTAGAGTATATTGCTGCATCGAAAGATACGAAGAAGGTATTTTGGTACAAAAAGTTTGCCGTGGAGCTTGGAATGATGTCATCGGATGCCATCCCTCTTTATTGCAATAATAATGGTGCCATAGCCCTAGCTAAGGAACTAAGATCTCGTCAGAAGTCCAAGCACATCGAGCGACGATTCCATCTGATCCGTGATTACCTCGAAAAGGGTTATGTCGAGGTCAAGAGAGTCGACTCCACAAACAATATGGTAGACCCACTGATAAAGCCATTAGGCCAGCAAAAGATCGAAGCCCACCTTGAGAAGATGTGACTTAGATATGTAGCCAATTGGCATTAGGTCAAGTGGGAGTTTGTTAGATGTGTGCCCTAGATGCCAGAATGGCTGACATATTCCTGTACAAATCTAAGGACAAATTTATAATTTTGACTATAAATCAATAAATAGATTATTCTTCTATCACATTATGTACATTGTGTCTGTGATACATCATTTAAGTTAGTAGGAATGTCAATTCATATTTTCAAAAGTTAAAAATTTAAGGCATAAATTTACATAACTAACTCATAAACAGCTCATGACCATACAATCATCACGAGGATGGTGATCGATTCAAAAAGTTGGTGTACGATCGCTTCCTTAGAGTAGATGTGTCTTGAGTCTACAGTATGGAGACACCAAAATGAGAGTACAGATATTCATTGAGAATGAGAGTACTGAGCGTAATTATCTATAGCAATCATAAAGAAGTCTACCTTCTCGTTGATGACTAGCTCGATACTACAGTTGTGTGTCTAGTTCTTTGACCTGAGATGCATCGACAGTTCACCTTGAGTGTATTATAGTTTGACTACATCATAACTCGATCTCCTAGCCATTCAGAATCTTGAGGTGTATGTTGGTTGTAACATATTCATTGTAGGAACTAGGTCACACCAAGATGGGATCTATCAACCTCAGTAGATAAGAGGAGTAGTCCTATGATGATCAAAAGATTGAATCCTTAAGTTCATGGCCATGGCAGAATGAAATAATAGAAAAGAGTTTTTCATTGGGGTTTCACATCGGACTCAGATCGATCGATTGATTCATATGACTGATATTGGGTTTGACGAGTTCACCTTAACCCTAATTCAGTCAGGATTCATGATAAAGGAACTCAATCACATAGATAGCTGCACCGAGAGGTTCATCTTTAGTTCTGATGGGTTGCCACCATATACTGCTAGGTGTCATTGATGGATTTGAGAGCAATTAGAATGATCTTGATGATCGATCATTCTAATTGTATGAATCAGAAGAGTTCTGGTCCATCGAAAGGAGTTTTGATGATATCGATGATGAGATCATGACATGTCATATTACCATACAAAATTGAACCTAACTAGATCACACTAACAAGGGTTAGGATCTGGATTTTATCAATTGGGATAGCCCAATTGATTTGGATTAGATCCAATTAGGTTCAAGGAAATCATGCTAGCACTCGATTGAGCCTAACTTTCTCCTCGTGTAATCTTTTCTATATCGACTGATCCAAATGTGATTTGACTCACCTAGAGAACCTTGAGAAGGTTTTTCTTAGTCTAAATGAAGCTTGTCCAGCTCAGAAAAGTCTTGTTTTAATTTATGAGATGAATTTTAGACAACACCAGTTAATTCCTGTCACCTGCCATTTTCATTTTAGGACATCTGTCAAATATTGACATATGAGTCTTAAACTGAAGGCCACTTGGCAAGAGCTCATTGAAAATTTTTTGTGGAGTGTCTACATGCTAAATTCATATTAAATTGGGCACCATAATCAGATTATAGTGTGAGCCCAATTGGATTAAGTTGGCGCCCCAAATGTATAAGGATGAAGAGTCTTGATCAACATGGACTTGTTGGCGCCAACCTTCCTTTGTGCTTATCCAAAGATGGTATCAACATAGGAGAGAGAGTGGAGGTTCTTATCTGATATGACCAAATGATATCACTCCACTAATCAAAATTTTTTTAAATTTATTGAAACTTTTTGATTGGTCGAATGATGTGGCACTCCGCAGCGCAGCAGGGTCTATATAAACCCTATCTGCGCCTAGGGTTTTAAGTGATTGCACAAAATCCATCAAAGCTGCCACCCCCTTTCCTCTTCTCCACATCCCAACTGATGCTCTCCCTCTCCTCTTCACGTCCAAGGAGTTGGACGTCCATCTGGCAAAGGTCTAAGGCATGGTGAGCCTTGAACAAAAGGCTGCAGGACTTCTTCGACAAGCTGCTGCTCCAACTTCAGGAAGACTTTTGAAGATCTTTCTAATTAGATTTAATTTTGATTTTTGGAGCAAAGATTTATGAGGAGAAGATAATCTAGATCCTACCTGAGTAGATACTGGTAGAGGCCAGATGATTGTGTGGCTAAATCAGAACCTCAGGTTTGCTACGATCATCTACAGGGTAATCAGATTACCCTTGAGGTATTTCATGTTTCCTCATGTTTTAGATTTATTTTTTGAATTAATATCAGATAATAAAATTTGATCTAGAGATTTAGATCTAAAATAAATATAGGATAAATTTTTTTTTAAAAAAAATATTTCACCCCAAATTTGATGAGATCTGGAAGATCCTACAAGGAAAAGGCGATTTTTCCTTCAGGTATAAGTGTCCCTTAGACCTGAGATCGCCTCAGTGACTTGTAAGCAACTCACTGTGCTTTGGTACCCGACTAATTAAATTTTTAATTCAGTGACAAAAGGCTTCTGGGCACAATCAAGTACTTACGAAGTCAGAGTGTGATCGAGATGGGATTGACCACTCCAAGAGTTAGAGAAGAATGAGTCACTATATTTCAATTTAGCAAAACTTTGGCCAGGATAATCCATCAGATGGATTTGATATTTTAAAATATAATATGGATAACCTGATCAAAGTTGACAGTTGAACTCTGAGGTGTCCTATGAGCATTTTGATCAAGGAGATGAATTATATGGAAACTATATCCGCATGGGTTCTATGGATGTTGTTCTACACATTCGACCTATCTGGCCATCGGGTACCATTGCTAGATGGTCACTTTGATTGGTATAAAAAATTATTCCTATGCTACCAGCTTAGGTTCAGACTTATGAGATCACACACACTAGAGTTCATGATCCGATCGGATGGTTGATCAACGATTAAGAATCATTCTAGAGTTAAACGATCAATACGATTGACATTTAACCTAGTGCAAGTGTTGCAGGAAGATCGATTAGTAATTCAATTGCTAATTAGCTTCATTTAATTAAGCCAAAAGATTGAGATTAAGTCTAATTGAATATAATTTAATTAGATTTAGTTTGGGCTTGATTGGATCAAGTCCAATTGATTTATTGGATAAGTCAAGTGCAAGAAAAAACTAGTCCTAGTTTAATTAGGACTTGGGTCAACCTAATTTTTAATTTGATTAAAAAATTAAATTAGATTTAAATTTAATTTAATCTGATTAAATTAAGTTATTAATTAGGTTAAGACCTATTTTAATTGGATTGATTTGATTTTGGTTTGATTTGATTTCAGAAACCAAATTTGAACAAGTCATAAGACTGAATCCTAGTAAAACTAGGATTCCACCTTGCGCCACCTTAGCCCCCCACGCCCACTCTCTCTTATTTTGCATGACAAAACCTTCTCTCCCAGATCTTCATGCATTCCCAAAACTTTCCTGTCTTTCTCTCTTACATGGAATGTGGTTGTGGACCAAGTCAAAGTAGGAATTAGTTTAGATTCCAAATTCTATGAGATAGAATTTTAGGAAACCAAAACTCTTTCCTTATGGCACTGATTTTACTCAAATTTTTTTTTTGATATTTTTGTGGATTTTATGGAACATATTTTGTGCCCTTTACTGGTGGTCCATGGCAAAAAAAGAAGGAGGCACCCAAGAGTTGGGCGCCTCTTGACTTGCCTTGTTTGGATAATCCTTGACTAGGTATTTGACCTAGACAAGAACTCTTCATATCTCTCTATTTAAAATAATTTTTTTTATAAAATATTCATGAATTGTAGAGCACTGAGATACCTTTTAGTTTTCTAAAAATCAGAGAAAAAGAATGTTGGGGTGTGGAGATATAATAGATACAAAATTGGGTGTTTGGGTGAAAGCAAAGAGAAGAAGAAGAGGGTCTTCTTCTAGGGTTGCTGAGTTCACCTCTTTCCTTCCTCCATATGTGAGTTTTTTTAGAGTGTCTCATATAAAACTCTTTCTCCTACTTTTTATCATTGAAAGAGTCTAAATCAAGAAGAAGAAGGCATCTGATCGACTATCGAAGAAGGATCAGCGCAGTACTACCATACTGTGCTGATTTCCTGGATCAGGATTTTTGATCGTGATTCGTGGGCTCGTGTGGATGACTTCTAGAGGTTGGATGTATGTGCAGCTTGTAACATCATCCTCAAGCTTGGATTAGCAAAGTTAGAATATCTAACTTGCAAGGTAATAGATCTGATCTATTATATTTTACATACATTAGATGTAGTATAGAAACATGTTGATATGATCAACATGTAGTTCTTACTCTTTATATTTTAATTTTTTATTTAATATCATATAATAAAATATTAGATCTAGAGATTCTCTAATTTTATAAGATAAATTTTAATTTATTTTAATCTTCCACTGCCCGATCTTGAAAAAGTTTCAAGATCTAACCCTGAAACTCTTGATCTGGTTCCTTCAATTGGTATCAGAGCCTAGGTTATTTATTACATAATTATTTATACATACTTATATTATTTTTTAGATTAGATCTAATTGATAATCTGATTATTAAATCTAAAATTAAAATTTTTAGATCAATCATGAATTGTAGGTTGTCTTACTGTAAGTTTTACCCCTTACAGTGCAAAGGTTGTCCTAGTTCATGTAGATCTATCTTTAATTATAAATTTATTAGACGTGATCTATATTAAATTTATAATATATTAGATTTAAAAGATATTTAAATCTAAAATAAAATTATTTTAATTATATGAACCTATTTAGATTAGATCTAAAGTAGTTTCATGCTTATTTCACTTGTATTTTGATTATGAATCAAACATGCAACTTGATTGATAGAATCATGTTGTAAAAATATTTTACAAATATGAAAATCATTTTTGAAAGGCCGAACCCCAACCCTCAGCCCAAAACTTAATTGAGAATTAAGAAGTTGTTTGATTAGGTTCTAGGATTGTGAATTGAAGAACCTAAGACACAAACCATAACACATTGGGTTAATGGGTTAATGGAAATTAGATCCATTAATTGGGTTAGACCTAAGGTTAGATTAAAGATAGACTTAATTAAAGAATTGCTTAAATTTAATCAATTATTGTCTTAGATTAGGTCAAAGATTCTCTAGATCAATTACAATAGTTGTAGTTGGTCAAGTTCATATCTTTAATGAGAACCAAATGGACTTGATTTAATCGAAACTAATTAAACCAGTTGGTGTCTAAGGTAAACCAGACTGGTGGTTTTTAATTGGCAGTCCGCTTACCTGATCATTTCTGATGGTGTCTAAGATAAACTTTGGCAGAGCCTCCCACCGATCGAACTTACCTAGCCTCTTAGTGAAATTATGTTTTGATCGGATCACTTGACTATTCGAGCTGACCCATGTCAACTAAGTAAATCAGTGTGATTGATTTAGGTACTCCTAGACCAGCCCTTTTAATGGTCTTTCTTAAGCTGACTTGGTGAAGCCAGTGGGAGAATCATGATAAGCTGGTTCATCTGACCTCCTCCTCTAAATCAATTAAATCCTCTAAAATTATTAGGTCCTTGAAATGAAATAGTTATGGTGTTAGCTAGATTATAGCCTCCCATTAAGTGGATGATAATGAGTCCATCAATTGGATAATCATTGGAGGCCCAAAGGCCTGGTGCTTATCAGCTGTTGGAATTGTCATTCATAATATGATTTCTTGACTGCATCTTTCTAAATGGTGGTTAGGTTAGCCAACCAAAGTTGGGCTTAATCATTCATTGGCTAGATGGGCCAAGTATGGTCATGCTAATGGTTGGACCTAACCAGACCTTTTCAGTGGAGGCCAAAGCCTATTGATTAGGGATGGGGGCAAAATTAAATTATTAAAAATTATTTAGAGAAACAATTGGTTATGAACCTACCCTTAGATGTACATGGGATGGCCAACCAAAGTTGGGCTTGTGTGCAGTCTAAGTGGATTCTAGTACCCACTAAGAAATTAGGGTAATTCATCGAATTGGAGGTAGAGGCTACCAATTCGAATAAAATAGTGAGGAAACCTTTTGATTAAAGTCCAAATCTTTAGGTTTAATGAATCAATTACTAATTAGATTATGATTTTTTTTTGTGCAGATATGGCCACTTCCCTATCGCTTCGATCATTATTGGACAATGATAAGTTGGTGGGATCCAACTTCGATAGCTGGTATCGAAAGTTGAAGATAGTCCTAGAGCATGAACGGATCCTATATGTGATAATGGATCTTGCACCAGAGGAGCCAGCTGTCAATGCACGTGGAACAGTCAGAGACACTTACTAGAAGTGGCTCAGTGACTGGACTACGGTATGCTGCATCATGCTGGTTGCCATGAGCGACAAGTTCAATCACAGATTTGAGATGGCTTAGCCAAAGGACATGCTTCAAGTGTTGGAGGATGCCTTTGGCACATCCGATGACGTGGAGAGGTACAAGACTAGTTGTGCCATCTTCAATGTCAAAATGCAGGATGGTACCTTTGTCACTGATCATGTATTGTACATGATCGAGCTGATGGAGCATTTGAGCAAGCTCGACTTTTTCTTACATAAGCAGCTTGAGAAAGATGCAATACTGAACTCGCTGCCCAAGTCTTATCTCTCATTCCTCATTCATTATACAATGTCAAAGCCTGAAGTAAACTACCACGGGTTACTGGGGTTACTTCAAAACTTTGAGAAGAATCACCAACTCTACAAGGAGTCGGGGAACTTAGTGGGAGGTTCGTCTTCTGATTCTTGACCCTTTGAGAAAGAGAAGAAGAATAAGAAGAAAAAAGTAAAGAAGGTGCAAGTTCAGGCTAGGACATTTATGCTAGGCCAGACCAGAAAGATCAAACCCAATAAGAGTCAAGCTGAATGCTTCTTTTGCAAGAAGCGGGGGCACTGAAAGAGGAACTGTCCTCAGTACATTACCTTCTTGGACCTGAACAGGCAGAGAAAGAAGCAAGCTGTTGCTGGACAAGGTATTTATATGATAACTCCTTATAATTTCTTTATTTGTGATACTACTGACTGGGTATTGGATATCAGTAGCCCTTACCATATTTGCAATTCATTGTAGGGGTTGCAGGTCAGCAGGAGATTCGAGCAAGATGAGAGGTTCCTGAATGTTGGAGATGGAAGACCAGTTCTAGTTCTAGCATTAGAAATCTTGAAACTTTTATTTGAGTCCCATACTGTTGTTCTTAATGATTATCATTTCTGTCCCAGTTTCTTTTTAAATATTATTTCTATAGGCCTTCTGACCAAAAATGATTATGAAATTTTAATAAAAAAATAAGTTTGTAATGTCATTATGAATGGTGTTACTATTTTTTGTGGATATTTGAACAATGATGTGTATATATTATCACAACCTATTAACGTAGTCTATTCTACTGATAAGCACCCTACATTAGATAGTGTATCAAATATCTACTTATGGCACTGTAGGCTAGGACATATAAACAAGAACAGGATAAATAGGTTGACTCAAAAGAGAATCCTCGAAGTCAGTGATTGTGAATCACTTCCAACCTGTGAGTCTTGTCTTCTTGGTAAAATGATTAAGTCACCTTTTACTGTAAAAGATGAGAGAGCTACTGAGCTCTTGGGCCTGGTACATACTGATGTATGCAGTCCCATGAGCACAAGTGCTAGAGGTGGATATTTCTACTTCATCACTTTCATGGATGATCTATCCAGATATGGATATGTCTATCTGATGAAATATAAGTCGAATTCATTTGAAATGTTCAAACGATTCCGAAGTGAAGTAGAAAAATAAACTAGAAAGAGTATTAAAACTCTTCAATCTGACCGAGGAAGGGAATACATTTCTAGTGAGTTTCTCACATATCTAGGAGAGAATAAAATTCTCTCCCAATGAACTCCTCCAAAAACACCACAGCATAATGGTGTGTCTAAAAGGAGAAATCGGACTCTATTAGATGTGGTCCGATGCCAGCTTGCCGATATCCTTCTGGGGATATGCACTCGAATTGGCCTGTTATTTGTTAAATAGGATTCCAAGTAAGTCTATAATTAAGACTCCATATAAGATATGGACAGGGCGTAAGCCAGCACTTTCACACCTTAGGGTCTGGGGGTGCCTGACATATGTCAAACGATTAGTTACAGATAAACTTGGACCTAGGTCTGACAAATACACATTCATAAGGTACCCCAAAGAAATCAAAAGATATTTATTCTACCATGCTGATGAACAAAAGGCGTTCATTAGCCTTAAGGCAATCTTTTTTAAAAAAAGAGTTCCTTAGTGAAGGAACCATTGCCTCAAAGGTTGAACTTGATGAAGTTCAACAGGTAGAAGGGCCGACATCAATAGCTGAACCTGAGTCAAATTTGATTAGATCAGATTCGGAGCCCAATGTACCTGCACCATTAAAGCGATTCGATAGAGTACCACGTCAGTCGGATAAATACTATGATTTCTTGGTTCAAGATGGTAATCCCATCGAACTCGATGAGAATGATGAGGGTCTGATCACCTATATAGATGCAATGCAGAGATCTGATTTCGAGAAATAGCTTGAAGCCATGAAATTCGAAATGGAGTCCATGAAGGTCAATGATGTATAGACATTGGTTGACCCACTTGAAGGGGTTAAACCCATTGAGTGTAAATGGGTCTTCAAAAGGAAGAGGGGCGCAGATGGAAAGGTGGAGACCTATAAAGCCCGTCTGGTTGCCAAGGGGTATCGTCAACGTTATGGTATTAACTATGATGAGATGTTCTCCCTTGTGGCAATACTCAAATCCATTCGGATAATGCTTGCAATAGCTATCCATCTGGATTATGAGATCTGGCAGATGGATGTAAAGATAGCTTTTCTGAATGGATAGCTGACCGAAGAGGTGTATATGATACAACCTGAGGGGTTTACATCCACAGATGAGTCCAAAGTGTGAAAGCTTCAGAGATTCATTTATGGATTGAAGCAAGCTTCTCAAAGTTGGAATATGCATTTTGATAAGGTGATCAAAATGTATGGCTTCGTTAAGAATGGAGAAGAGCCCTGCGTCTATAAATGGGCAAATGGTCCAGTTGTGGTATTCTTTGTCTTGTACGTGGATGACATTCTCTTAATCGGGAATGACATCTCCGCACTACAGAGAATAAAAGTTTGGTTGTCATCACAGTTCTCCATGAAGGACTTGAGTAAAGCATCCTACATCCTAGGGATGAAGATCTATAGGGATAGATCTAAAAGGATGCTTGAGTTATCCCAATCCACGTACATAGACACTGTGCTGAAGATGTTCAGCATAGAGAATTCCAAGAAGGACTATCTACCGATAAGCCATAGAATTTCTCTTGCTAAGAAGGATTGTCCGACAACTCCTGAAGAGAGAGAGCATATGAGTATTGTCCCATATACTTCAATTGTGGGATCTATCATGCATGCCATGACAGGTACAAGGCCAGATATGACATACTCACTAGGAGTAGTGAGTAGATACTAATCTGATCCTAGAGAAAATTATTAAAAAATGATTAAAGCCATCCTTAAGTATTTGAAAAATACTAAGGACCAATGGTTGGTTTATGACGAGTCAGATCTGAAACTTGTGGGGTTCACAAACTCCAGCTTTCAATCTGACCATGATGACAGTAGAAACGTGTTGGGTTATATCTTTACTCTGAATGATGGAGCCATCTACTGGAAGAGTTCCAAGCAACATACTGTGGCAGACTCTGTTTGTGAGACAGAGTACATCGTAGCATCGGATGCCGCGAAGGAAGCTGCGTGGCTGAGAAAATTCATCACTGAGCTTGGAGTAGTACCCTCCCTCGATGGTTCGGTCCTGCTTTACTACAACAGCACTGGTGCCATTGCTCATACGAAGGAACCCAAAGCACACCAGTGGATGAAGCATATTTTGCACCACTTTCACCTGGTCTGGAAGATCGTGGATCGAGATGACGTCGATCTTCAGAAGATCGATGGAAAGGAGAACCTGACCGACCCCTTTACTAAAGCCTTGACGATAAAGGAGTTCTACAACCACAAGTCGAAGATGGGTATTAGATACTATGCCTAGTGGCTTTAGGACAAGTGAGAGTTGTTGGAAAATATGTTCCAAAAATCAATCATCAGTCTATTGACGGTTGAGCAACTTTGTATTGTAATTGATTTGTTAATAAATAAAATATATTTTTGGTATTTTCATCACAAGCTTTTATCTTCTAATGAACTCTGTTGTTGTGATGAAGTCTTTAGGACTATTTAGGTTCAATAAAGAGAAGATTTATCGATTAGTCTTTAAAACTGTTCACGACCAAATGATAGGCTGTTAATAAGGATGACAGCTTTTATCGAGCATAAGTCGCTGTAGGTCATATGGGTTGGTTGTTCTCTTAACCAAAAAGTATGGAGATACTGGTATGACATACATGTGAGATATAAGAGTACATCATCATTGAATATGACCAACTCCAGAGCATTCTGCTGTCGAGAATGTCTCTGATGGGATATAGGTATAAGTATCCCTTAGACCTGAGATTGCCTCAGTGACTTACAAACAACTCACTGTGCTTTGGTATGGGACTAACTAAATTTTTGATTTAGTGATGGAAGGTTTCTGGGCACAGTCAAGTACTTGTAAAGTCAGAGTATGATCGAGATGGGATTGACCACTTCAAGAGTTGGAGAAGAATGAGTCATTGTATTTCAATTTAGCAAAATCTTGGCTAGTGTAATCCATCGATGGATTTGATATTTTGAAATACAATGTGGACAATCTGATCAAAGTTGACAGTTGAACTCTGAGGTATCCTATGAGCATTTTGGTCAAGGAGATGAATTATATGGAAACTATATCGGCATGGGTTCTAAGGATGTTGTTCTACACATTTGACTTATCCGACCGTCGGGTACCATTGCTAGATGGTCACTTTTATTGGTACAAAAATTTATTTTTATACTACCAACTTAGGTTCAGACCTATGAGGTCATACATATTAGAGTTCATGATCTGATCGGATGGTTGATCAACGATTAAGAATCGTTCTAGGATTAAACAATCAATACGATTGACATTTAACCTAGTGCAAGTGTTGCAGGAGGATCAATTAGCAATTTGATTGCTAATTGGCTTAATTTGATTAAGTCAAAAAGCTGAGATTAAGTATAATTGAATATAATTTAATTAGATTTAGTTTGGGCTTGATTGGATCAAGTTCAATTGGTTTATTGGATAAGCCAAGTGCAAGGAAAAACTAGTCCTAGTTCAATTAGGACTTGGGTCAACCTAATTTCTAATTTGATTAAAAAATTAAATTAGATTTAAATTTAATTTAATATGATTAAATTAAATTTTTAATTGGGTTAAGACCTATTTTAATTGGGTTGATTTGGTTTTGGTTTGATTTGGTTTGAGAAACCAAATTTGAACAAGTCATAAGATTGAATCCTAGTAAGACTAGGATTCCACCTTGCGCCACCTTAGCCCCCCATGCCCCCCACATCCACTCTCTCTTATTTTGTGTGACAAAATTTTTTCTCTCAAGTCTTCATGCATGCCCAAAACTTTCCTCTCTTTCTCTCTTACAAGGAATGTGATTGTGGACCAAGTCAAAGTAGGAATTAGTTTGGATTCCAAATTCTATGAGATAGAATTTTAGGAAACCAAAACTCTTTCCTTATGACACTGATTTTATTCAGATTTTTTTTGAGATTTTTGTAACTTTTATGGCACATATTGTGCACCCTTTACTGGTGTTCCATGGTAGAAAAAGGAGGAGGCACCCAAGAGTTGGGCACCTCTTGACTTGCCTTGTTTGGATAATCCTTGACTAGGTATTTGACCTAGACAAGGACTCTTCATATCTCTCTATTTAAAATGAATTTCTTCATAAATATTTTATGAATTGTAGAGAATTGAGATACCTTTGAGGAATCCAAAAATTGGAGAAAAAGAGTGTTGGGCCGTGGAGATATAACAGACACAAAATTAGATGTCTGGGTGAGAGCAAAGAGAAGAAGAAGAGGGTCTTCTTCTAGGGTTACTGAGTTCACCTCTTTCCTTCCTCCATATGTGAGTTTTCTAAGAGTATCTCATCTAAAACTCTTTCTCTTACTTCTCATATTTTGAAGAGTCCAAATCAAGAAGAAGGAGACATCTGATCGACCATCGAAGAAGGATCAGCACAGTACTAGCATACTGTGCTGATTTTCTGGACCAGGACTTCTGATCGTGATTCGTGGGCTCGTGTGGATGACTCTTAGATGTCGGATGTATGTGTGGCTCGTAACATCATCCTCAAGCCCAAGTCAGCAAAGTTAGAACATCTAACTTACAAAGTAATAGATCTGATCTATTATATTTTACATACATTAGATGTAGTATAGAAACATGTTGATATGATCAACATGTAGATCTTGCTCTTTATATTTTAATTTTTGATTTAATACCATGTAATAATCATATAATAAGATCTTAGATCTAGAGATTCTCTGATTTTATAAGATAAATTTTGATTTATTTTTGTCTTCCATTGCCTGATCTTGAAAAAATTTCAAGATCTAACCCTGAAACTCTAGATCTGGTTCCTTCATTGATATGGTATTCTCACTAGAGGTAGTGAGTGGATACTTGCAAGATCAGGGTGAGAATCACTGGTAGGTCATCCTTAAATATTTAAAAAATATTATAGACCAGTGACTCGATTATGAAAAATCTAACTTAAAACTTATAGAGTTTGACTCCAATTTTTAGTTGGACATAATAATAGCAAGAATATGTTGAATATATCGTTACTCTAAATAATGAAGTAATCTACTAAAAAAGTTTCAAGCAAAAAAATATAGCCAATTCAAATTACGAGGCAGAATGCATTGCAGCATCAGATGCTTGCAAGGAAGCTATATGATTGTACAGGTTTATTGGTAAGTTAGGAGTGGTACCTTCCAATATTGGTCCTGCTGTATTGTACAGCACTGGAGCCATAGCTCATGCTAATGAGTTGAAGTCCCATTAGCTTACCAAGTATTTTGCATCACTACCATCTTATTCGAAAAATCTGTTAAGATAACATCGAACATTAGAAGATTGATAGAAAGGAGGACCTGACCAACCCATTTACTAAGAACTCGATATCTAAAAGTTTTGAGATGACTATGCTCCAGCGGGAATTCCGAAAGGACTCTTCGGATCGCCCTAATTGGAAAAAGACTCCAACACGCGCGCATTAAATGCCAAGATTTTCGAGGGCAGTCGTGCGCAGGATTCAAGGGAGCAACTTCGGCTGTGAAAATTTTTCTATACTTTCTTCATTCGAAACTCGAACTTGGAAGTAGGGGGACTGGTGTTGGGTATAAAATAACCCCCAGCCAAAGTTCGTGTCAGGAGTTACCCTTCAGGGATTCTACCGACGTCCGACCTTTGGTGACATCTTTTCGAACCTCTCCGACAGTCGAGCCTCCGCAACGTTCTCGAGTTCTGCCGACGGATAAACCCCCACCAGTGTCGACCGGATTCTCCACGACGGACGGACTCCATCCAAGTTTCTACGGTGGTCAACCACCTTCTAGACTCCGTCTAGACTCCTACGGGAGTCGGACTTCTTCGCCGAACTCCAACTGCAGGTAGACTTCATCCGAGCTCCTACGGGAGCCGAACTTCTTCCTCAAACTCTGGCTGCAGGTAGCCTTCGTCTGGGCCCCTACGGGAGCCAGACTTCTTCTTCGAACTCTGACTGTAGGTAGACTTCATCCGGGCTCCTACAGGTGCTGGACTTCTTCCCCGAACAGGTAGACTTCGTTCGAGCTCCTACGGGAGCCGAACTTCTTCCCCAAACTCTGGCTGCAGGTAGCCTTCGTCCAGACTCCTACGGGAGTCAGACTTCTTCCCCAAACTCTGACTGTAGGTAGACTTCATTCAAGCTCCTACGGGAGCCGGACTTCATCCCCGAACTCCGACTGAAGGTAGACTCCGTCCGAGCTCCTACGGGAGTCGGACTTCCGCCCTGAACTCCTGTTGTAGGTAGACCACATCCGAACTCCTACAAAGGTCAGACTCCGAGCTTCTGCTACGAGTAGTCTACTTTAAATTTCTACTATGAGCGGTCTGCGTCGGACATCCACTGTAAGCCTTCACCTGAGCTTCCATTGTGGACAAATTCCTTTCGGATTTCTATTGCAGGCAGGCTTCGATCGAGCTTCCTCGACAAATGATCCCCATCCGGGCTTCTATGAAGATCGAACTCTGACCGAACTTTTGTAGTAGACAGATTTCGGATGAACTCCTATGACATATGGACTCCAGCAGTCGGACCCCTCCAGTGGATGAACCTTTCCATGCCATCCGACATCCACTGCCAGTCGACCCTCTACTGAATTCTGCGTGAAATCGAACTTCATCGAAAAGCCTCTGACCGAGCTCCTATAGCAGATGGCCCTTGCCTACAGTATTAACGCCCAAGGCACCCAACGGTAGAAGTCTCGCCAGCAACATCTGGTCTCGTCTCAGATTGATAGCTACTTTTCTCTGCCAGACACCTCAACCGAGCTTCGACCGACAGGCTTGGACTCTCTGGCAGGCCACAGTAATGGCCACGACTCTGCTCCACTTCCTGCGATGGATTCCGTGCGGCTCCACCACTCTGTGGCAAGTCGCGACAACGGACACTGCTCCACTCCCCGCAACAGGCTCCACGTGGCAGGCCACGGTGATAGCCACGACTCCACTCCACTGCTCTTCATAACATACTCCTCCTGGCCCTGAACGGCCCACTACCAGGTGGTTACAAATGTCGCTATCAGTCTGTTGCACCCTCTGCCTATAAAAAGGGGATCCCAGATATGTTATTCTCTAAGCTCTAATTTCTATCTCAAAATTCTGCTAAAATTTTCGTTCGAGCACTCCATTCTTGTTGAAGCAGAGAACTGACTTGAGCATCGGAGGGTCTTGTCGGAGCACCACCAACTCCGGTTTAGACTTTCTTTGCAGGTCCCTGCGGCGACCGCGACTCCCTCGACTCCAGCTTCTCCGATGTCGATGGGTTTTTGCACCAATAGGATTGGCGCTAGAGGAAGGGCGTGTGTGTCTTCGTAGTATCCTTGTTCTTAAAGGAGCGCTCAACGGGACCGCTACCAGTCATCTTCTCCAACATCTTCTCCTCCGATTTCCTGCCTGATCTCCACCTGATGCCTCCCCGAAGGGCATCCTCCAGGCGACCAACGGCCTCCGCAGCCAGATCTCAGCAAGTTCCGCAAGCCCTGACCCCATCTCCAATTTCCCAGACTCCTCTTCCTCCGGCGACAGCAGTCCGCATGGAGCAGTCTGATGATCGGCCTCTGACCGATTTCACCAACACCATCTCGAGAGAATCCCGACAGGGAACAACCGGTGTATTTGCCAGACCTCCCAAGTGACAAAGGATTAAGGAATCCATAACCTTTACTAAGGAAGATGCTCAGGGAGTTAAATTCCCCCACAACGATGCAGTTGTAGTTTCTTTAAATATAGCTAATTACGATGTGCACCGCATTCTTATCGATAATGGAAGTTCAGCCGATATTTTGTTCTACGATGCCTTCTCAAAAATATCCATCCTTGACGGTCGTTTGGGATCGATTAGCTCCCCTCTAGTAGGGTTTACCGACGATGCTATCCCAATGGAGGGGGTAATAACTTTGACTATAGCTGCAGGTTGATATCCAAGACAATCTAAGGCTTTGGTGGATTTCCTGGTGGTGAAGGCGCTGTCAGCCTACAACGCAATCATCGGCCGACCTGGCCTCAATGCCCTCCGAGCCGTGGTGTCGACCTACCATTTGAAATTGAAATTCCCTACTAATCAGGGGGTCAGAGAAGTCAAGGGAGACCAAGCCCTGGCCAGACACTGCTACAGCATAGCCTTGCAAAGAAGTGACCAATCTGACCTCTGTCCGGTCGATGGATTGGATGCCCGCGACGATCTCACTGAGGAAAGGGACAGGCCAATCGAAGATCTGGTTTCGATCCATTTGGATGATGGGAATACAAAGCATGTGGTGAAGATCGGTTCCAACTTGGGGGAAGAGGTGCGGACGCAGCTCATTGATTTCCTGTGAAAGAATGCAGATGTTTTCGCTTGGCTTCCAGTGGACATGCCAGGGATTGACGCAAAGGTCATGGAACATCGTCTGGCTGTTGATCCAAAGCATCGACCGACGAAAGAAAAAAAATCGAGGTCATGCACCGAAAAGGCAAAAAGCGATAGCCGAGGAAGTGGATAAACTCTTGAAAGCCGGATTCATTAGAGAGGTCAATTATCCTGACTGGATTACCAACGTTGTCCTAGTTAAAAAGGCAAACGAAAAGTGGAGGATGTGTATAGACTTCAAAATGCTGAATAAAGCCTACCCAAAGAACAGCTACCCTCTGCTCAGAATTGATCAACTGGTGGATGCAACCTCGGGCCATGAGCTTCACACCTTTATGGATGCATTCTCCAGCTATAATCAATCAGAATGGCACCAGAAGATGAAAAAAAGATTGCTTTCATTACTAACCGTGGTCTTTACTATTACAGTGTCATGCCTTTCGGCCTCAAAAATACAGGTGCGACCTATCAGCGGTTGGTGAATAAAATCTTCAAGGAGCAGATCGGCCACAACATGGAGGTCTACGTGGATGACATGCTCGTGAAAAGCAAATCTTCAACGAACCACGTCACCGACCTCGAGGAGACCTTCGGTGCCCTCCGAAAATATAAGATGAAGCTGAACCCGACTAAGTGTGCTTTCGGAGTGACCTTGGAGAAGTTCCTGGGCTTCATGGTATCGAGGCCCGGGATTGAAGCCAATCCGAAGAAAATTCGTGCCATCCAGGAGATGGCCGCCCCAAAGTTGATAAAAGAGGTTCAGTGCCTTACAGGGAGGGTGGCAGCCCTGAATCGCTCGTTGCGAGGTCGGTCGAACGGTGTTTACGCTTCTTCCAAACCCTCAAGCAGCCGAAGAACTTCTGTTGGACCACTGAGTGTCAACAGACGTTCGAAGAACTAAGGAGCTACCTCAGCTCGCCTCCACTATTGGCGAAGCCCAAGCCCGGGGAGGAGTTGTTCTTGTACCTGGCGGTCTCCCCTATGGCCCTCGCAGCAGTTCTTGTCAAGGAAGAAGCAAAAATTCAACGACCGATCTACTACATCAGTCGTGCATTGAGAGACGCTGAAATCAAGTATACTAAATTAGAGAAACTAACTTACACCCTGTTGATTGCAGCCCGGAGGCACCGACCTTACTTTCAAGGGCACACCGTAACGTTGCTCACCGACAAGCCGATTAAGGCGATTTTGCATCGGGCGGATGTTTTCGGGAGGATAGTGAAATGGGCGATCGAGCTCACAGAATTCGACATCAACTATCAACCTAGGCCGATAGTAAAAGCCCAGATATTGGCAGATTTTATAGTAGAATGTACTATCTCGGAGGAGGCCGAACCTGAACAAGGTGAAGTTGATGGCCTGAAGTCCCGACTGAACTCCTCTGAAGAAGAAACAGACCCCCCTGATTGCTTTTGGGCCCTCTATGTGGACGGATCCTCCAACATGTCGGGCGTAGGCACGTGCCTGATTTTGATCAGTCCGGAGGGGATCTTCGCGGAGTACGCACTGCGCTTCAAATTCTCTGCAATGAATAATGGAGCAGAATACGAAGCTCTGATCGCAGGATTGAGGATCGCCAAAGAATTAGGAGTAGATCGGCTCCAAGTTTACAGCGACTCCCAATTGGTAGTGGGACAAGTCAGCAAAAACTATGAAGCACGGGAGGATAGCATGGCTAAATATCTTGAAAAGATAAAGGAGCTTGTCCCCGCCTTTAGTAGCTTCAACATCGGGCAGATTCCAAGAACAAAAAATACCAGGGCTGATCTTTTCTCCAAGTTGGCTACGCTGGCTCCGACTGAATTGCCCAAGGATGTTCTCTTTGAAGTTCTGAAGTATCCAAGTATGGAAGAATCACGGCCAGTGATAAAAATTGGCCATGAACCCAGTTGGATTGACCCACTGGTGGCATATCTCAGAGATGGGGTTCTCCCTCATGATGCAAAAGAGGCTCAAAAGCTCAGAAATCAAGCCTCCCGATACATCCTTTATGAGGACAAGTTGTATAAGAGATCATACTCCTTGCCTCTTTTAAAATATATCTGGCCTTCAGAAGCTGATTATGCCTTGTGGCAGGTGCACAAAGGAATCTGCGGAAGTCATCTGGGGGCTAGATCCTTATCCCACAAGTTGCTCCACCAAGGGTATTACTGGCCGACAATGTATCGTGACTCCATTGAATACGTCAGAAAGTGTGACCGATGTCAGAGATATGCCAACATCCAGAGACAGCCCGCCTCCGAGCTTACACCCTTGAGTGCCCCATGGCCGTTTGCGCAATGGAGAATGGATATCCTTGGACCCTTTCCCATGGCATCGGGGCAGAGAAAGTTCCTCCTAGTAGCAATTGACTATTTCACCAAGTGGGTTGAAGCCGAACCGCTGGCGAAAATCACAGATGCTAAAGTGCAAGACTTCGTTTGGAAGTCCATCATTTGCAAGTTCAGCCTGTCGAGAATCCTAATTACTGATAATGGGCGGCAATTTGCGAGAGCGAGATTCACCAAATTTTGTGAAGACCTAAACATCTCCCACAACTTCACATCAGTAGCCCATCCTCAAGCCAACGGCGAAGCCGAAGTGACCAATAGAACTCTGTTGCAAGGAATCAAGACAAGGCTCGAAAAAGCAAAGGAAACATGGGCAGACGAACTTTATCATGTGTTGTGGACGTACCGAACTATCCAAAGATTGCCCATGGGGAAAACCCCCTTCACTCTAGCCTTCGAAACGGAGGCTGTTATCCCAATTGAGCTCAAACTCCCGTCGGCACGAGTCGTGGCATTCAACGAACATCATAATTCGCAAGGTCTTAGAGCCAACCTCGACTTGTTAGAAGAAAAGTGAGAGGTAGCTCAAGTTCGGATGGCAGCCTACAGACAGAAAATCATCCGCTATTACAACTTTCGGGTCAAAAACAAAGTCTTTAGAGCAGGAGACCTGGTGCTTCGACGAGCCGCTGTCTCGAAACCTCAAGATCGAAGGAAGCTTGCCCCAAATTGGGAAGGCCCGTACGAAGTCAAGGAGGTAGTCCGGCCCGAAACTTACTACCTCAAGGATCTCGAAGGAGCAGACCTCCCGCGACCATGGAGCTCGAAAAATTTATGAATGTATTACCAATGACTTTACTTTAAATAAAAATTTTATATCCACATGTCTTCTCTCTTGGCACGAGCCTATATCGACAGGACAATCGAAACAAACCGTGTCGGGAGCAGGAGGAGAACCTCGTCTCGACACAATCGAAGGCCCGGTCATCCTTAGACCGGATGGGGGGAGAGGTCCTGCAACACCTATATGTGCCCCCACAGCCCTGTTAGGGACAGGAGGAGAACCTTGCCCTAACAGGAGCAAAGTTGAGGGCCCGGTTACACATAGACCGGATGTGGGGAGAGGCCCTGCAATGCCCATATGTGCCCCACAGCCTTGTTAGGGATAGGAGGAGAACCTCGCCCTAGCAGGAGCAAAGTCGAAGGCCCGGTTGCACTTAGACCGGTTGGGGGGAGAGGCCCTGCAATGCCCATATGTGCTCCCACAGCCCTGTTAGGGACAGGAGAAGAACCTCGTCCTAACATGAGCAAAGCTGAAGGCTAGGTTACCCTTAGACCGGATGGGGGGAGAGGCCCTGCAATGCCCATATGTGCCTCCACAGCCTTGTTAGGGACAGCAGGAGAACCTCGCCCTAACAGGAGCAAAGTCGAAGGCCTGGTTACCCTTAGACCGGATGGGGAGAGAGGCCCTGCAATGCCTATATGTGCCCCCATAGCCCTGTTAGGGACAGGAGGAGAACCTCGCCCTAACATGAGCAAAGACGAAGGCCCGATTACCCTTAGATTGAATGGGGGGAGAGGTCCTGCAATGCCCATATGTGCCCCTGCAACCCAATTAGGAACAGAAGGAGAACCTCGTCCTAACTTGAGCTGAAATCGATTACATCAAAAATAGGGGAAGGACCTCATCCTGACACCAATTAAGGTCTGGTCATTCAAAACTAAATAAGAAAAAGAGAACCTTCTCAGTGGCCCCTCCACGCTCCCGCAACCCCACTAAGAGCAGAGGGGAAACCCTCACTCGAGAAAAGAAAAAGAAAAAGGGGAGGGTGGTTAAAAAGGAAAGCGACAAACTGCATCAGCGACAAATGAAAAATAAATTACATCAAAGATATAGGGAGCCTCGTCTCAGTCAGGATTGGAGTTCTTATCAAAATCCTCAGTCTCCAAGAGAGCTCTCAACACAGGCCAAGGATAAGATGGCTTCCTCGGAGCGACGAGAAGCTCAGACCTCCGAGCTCGAACTCTGAAAGGAGGCATCAAACTCGAATGGTCCCGGACAAATCTGCGGCCATAAACAAAAGGATGGGTCAATGCGACGGTGATCGGGTACCTCCGAACGGCATCAATATCAAGCAAGGCAAAAGCCGAAAGAAGCTCGGCAAATGATAATTCAACATGCGAGTAAAAGAGGTAACGGAAAATTTCCTTCTCGTGTCATTAACTAAGTATGCATTACAGAGCCCTTGAGGCTGAAGAAGAAAGATGACAAGAAAAGCAAGCCGACGTGGTGACGACCAGGAACCTCCAGACAACATTGGCATCGAATAAAAAAAAAGGGAGAATACAACAATAACAATAGTGAATGAAAGAAGTTCGGCAGGCGACAATTTGATGCAAAGTGCGGACAAGGTAACAAAAATCTCCTTTTCATTCTCGATTAACAAGGTGTACGTTACCAAGCCCAGAGGATCGAGAAAAAAAGAACATTACTACAAGACTTGAAAAGAATACATTAGAGACCGCTTCAAGCTTTTGACTTCTCCTTTCGGTTCCATCCTTCTCAGCAGTATTTTCCAGTGCGTGTGATGAATCCATCGGCTCTCGCCCCCACCTCATTCTGCTCCATTGTCGAAACCCCAACCCTAGGGGGAAAAGGGGGGGATAGAATTCAAGGGGCGACGGCAGCGGCAATGACGACCTGTATCGGGAAGAACCGAAAGTACCCCAGAGGCCGCGATGATGCCGGAGGCATGCACCACCACCATGTGCTCCACGACAACCACCATCCTAGGTACTTCGGCGAGGTCGGCATGCGCTACTTCCACCACCCCCTCAACAAGTTCAGTGTCCCGCCGTCAGCACCGACCACCTCTGATCCCTCGACCCTGACGACGTCAAGAAACCCGCCACAGCTTATGACGGCAACTCTACCCCCTTGACCGGTGTCACCCCGTTCAACTACTTCAAAATTCTCGAGTAGGATGCACTCACCGACTGGTTCTGTTATTAAATCCCTATTGTTGAAGGAATTCTCCCTCGAGCCCCCTTCGAAGCTGTGGAAACCCTCGGTGGCAGTTCGACAGCTGCTGAACTTGCAGGCCACTGTTTCCCCCCTCCTACTCCTCTCGATCCGTAGCATCCTCTCGAGATTGACCTTCGGGGCAGAAGCCCCAGTGGGAGAACTCCTCGAAAGGGCTTGAAAGACTGAAGGCGACGGGGAGCCGGTGGAGATGGCGAAGATTGGCGCGAAGAATGCTTAGGGTCGAAAAGGGCGCCGATGGGTGGCTAAACTCTCAGGCAGAAGAAAGGCATCGTCTAGACTCTCAAGCGAAATGAAGTCCCTGGAGGGAAGGAGGGGATTTAAATAAGCGACGGGGCCTGGCACAGTTATGGTGGCGGATATCCCTAAGTCAACCAATGCCCGCCACGTGTCCCACTCACCGTGGCGTAGGGCTGATTGCTGGCGGGACTATTATGGTGTGGCGCTTGGGACTATACTCCAATGGAAATTCCGAAAGGACTCTTCGGATCGTCCTAATTGAAAAAAGACTCCAACACGCATGCATTAAATGCCAGGATTTCCGAGGGTGGTCGTGCGCAGGATTCAAGGAAGCAACTTCGGCTGTAAAAATTTCTCCGTACTTTCTTCATTCAAAACTCGAACTCAGAAGTAGGGGGACTGGTGTTGGGTATAAAATACCTCCCAGCCAAAATTTGTGTCAGGAGTGACCCTCCAGGGATTCTGCCGATGTCCGACCTTCGGCGACATCTTTTCGAACCTCTCCGATGGTCGAGCCTCTGCAATGTTCTCGAGTTCTGTCGATGGATAAACCTCCACCAGTGTCGATCGAATTCTCTGTGATGGACGGACTCCATCCAAGTTTCTACGGTGGTCGACCACCTTCTAGACTCCGTCCGGGCTCCTACGGGAGTCGGACTTCTTCCCCGAACTCCAACTGCAGGTAGACTTCATCCAAGCTCCTACGAGAGTCGGACTTCTTCCCCGAACTCCGACTGCAGGTAGCCTTCGTCCGGGCCCCTACGGGAGCTGGACTTCTTCTCCGAACTTCGACTGCAGGTAGACTTCATCCGGGCTCCTACGGGAGTCGGACTTTTTCCCCGAATAGGTAGACTTCGTCCGAGCTCCTACGGGAGCCAGACTTCTTCCTCAAACTCCAGCTGCAGGTAGCCTTCATCCGGGCTCCTACGGGAGTCGGACTTCTTCCCCAAACTCCGACTACAGGTAGAATTCGTCCGAGCTCCTACGGGAGCCAGACTTCATCCCCGAACTCCGACTGAAGGTAGACTCCGTCCGAGCTCCTATGGGAGCCGAACTTCTACCCTGAACTCCTGTTGCAGGTAGACCTCATCCGAACTCCTACAAGGGCCAGACTCCGAGCTTCTGCTACAAGCGGTCTACTTTAAATTTCTACTACGAGCGGTCCACGTCGGACTTCCACTGTAAGCCTTCACCCGAGCTTTCATTGTGGATGAATTTCTTTCAAATTTCTATTGCAGGCAGGCTTCGGTCGAGCTTCCTCGATAAATGATCCCCATCCAAGCTTTTACGGAGATCAGACTCCGATCGAACTTCTGTAGCGGACAGATTCTGGATGAACTCCTATGACACATGGACTCCAGCAGTCGGACCCCTCCAGTGGATGAACCTCTCCAGCGCCATCCGACATCCACTGCCGGTCGACCCTCTGTCGAATTCTGCGTGAAATCGAACTTCATCTATGGAAAGCCTCTGACTGAGCTCCTATAGCAGATGGCCCTCGCCTGCAGTATTAATGCCCAAGGCACCCAACGATAGAAGGCTCGCCAGCAACATCCGAGCTGCTCTCAGATGGATAGCTACCTCTCTCCGCCAGACACCTCAACCGAGCTTTGATCGACAGGCCTGGACTCCCTAGCAGGCCACAGTAATGGCTACGACTCTGCTCCACTTCCTGCGATGGATTCCGCATGGCTCCACCACTCTCTGGCAAGTCACGACAACAGACACTGCTCCACTCCCCGCAACAGGCTCCATGTGGCAGGCCACGGTGATAGCCACGACTCCATTCCACTACTCTTCATAACAAATTCCTCCTGGCCCCGAACGGCCTACTACCAGGCGGTTACAAACGTTGCTATTAGACTGTTGTACCCTCCACCTATAAAAAAGGGACTCCAAATACGTTATTCTCTAAGCTCTAATTTCTATCTCAAAACTCTGCTAAAATTTTCGTTCGAGCACTCCATTCTTGTTGAAGCAGAGAACTGACTTGAGCATCGAAGGGTCTTGCTGAAGCCCCCCCAACTCCGATTTAGACTTTCTTTGCAGGTCCCTACGGCGATCGCGACTCCCTCGACTCCAGCTTCTCCGACACTGGCGGATTTTTGCACCAACAACTTCGAACATTAGAAGATCGATAGAAAGGAGGACCTGACCAACCCATTTACTAAAGCCTCGATATCTAAAAGTTTTGAGATGATAAATCGAAGATGGGTATATGATACTATACTAATTGGCTTTAGTCTAAGTGAAAGTTGTTGAGAATTGTATTTTAAAATCAATCATTTGATAATTGTGCTAATTATAAATGTATATGAATTGATCAATAATAAAAATTATTTGATCTTTTTCATCACAAGATTATATCTTCTAATGAACTCTTATGTTGTGATGAAGTTCTTAAGACTATTTTGATCGATAAAGAAAGATTTATCGCATAGTCTTTAAGTTGATTCGCGACCAAATGACATGCTATTATTAGAATGATAGTGATATCAAGTGTAGATCATTGTGTGCCATATGCGTTGATTGTCCTCATAATCAAATAGTGTGGAGACACTGGCATGGCATGCAGATGAGATGTAGTAATACATCATCACTGAACATGATCAATTACGGAGCACTTTGCTATCAAGAGTAGCTCACAAAGGGTATGGATATAAGTATCCTTCTGATCTGAGATCACCATGATGACTTGCAAGCAACTCACTATACTTTGGTGTCAAACTATCTGAATTTCTAAATTAGTAACGAAAGGTTTTTGGATGCAGTCAAGTACTTGTCAAGTCAGTATGTGAGTCAAAATGAGATTGACCCCTCTGAATAAGGAGTTAATGTATCAATGTATTTCAATTTCATAAAACCTAGGTTAGATAATCCATGTGATTGATTTGAAAATTTGAAATACAATATAGATGACTTATCTAGAGTTGATAGTTAAACCCTAGGTCTCTTTGAGGATTAGGGTCAAAGGGATGAATTATACGGTAACCATACACCAGTAAGTTCTTGAATATTGCTTTGCCTTCATTTGATCTATTTGGATGTCTGGTCCCATTGCTAAATGATTACATCGATTGACTTAAAAATTTATTCTTGTGCTACCGACTTAGGTTCGAAACTATGGGGTGTTGGGATGCGTAGGTGATTTCATGCAGGTATTTTGAAATTTTTTTGAAAATTTATAGTGAAAGACAACTAGATTAATCAAATTAATCTAACATTCATATGATCTAATTATCAAATCAACCTACTCTAAGATCTATGATATATTATATTGTATATAAAATCTAAAATAATCTAAAAATAAAATCAGCATGCATGCATATTAGCAATAGATCACATCTACTTCTAATATGAGTTCAGAACTCCATACCTGATCAAGGGTTGATGATCTTCACTATTGAAAGACATGATGGAGAGGATCCTTGCTGGTTGCTCACAGTCGCACATGCGTCCGGTCTCTACAAAAAATCTACTCGAAGCCTCGATCTGATCAGTCTTCTCGAGAGTGCTAGCTCATGCGAAGATCTTCTTCTTGGACGATCTAGATCCTTTCTTTAAATCTTTAAAATCTTTTTAGAGATTGAAGATAAACTTTTGGAGGACATGAAGAGGTAAAAGAAAGATGGAGAAAAAAATAATTTTTTTCTAATTTTTTTCCACCTCTCAAACCCTTAGAATCAAAAATCTGAAATTCAAATTTTTACGCACACCTTAAGAGAGAGGACCCTCCTCTTTATTTTTCACACTATGAACCATATCCAAACCTCTACCACATGAATAGCTCCCTTCTGGTATCTTTCACACATAAAAGAAATCATAAAAACTCCTTTTATAGGCATGTAAGGAGGTGGGGTGAAGAGTCCTAATGATCCTAGACTCTTATAGGATTTTGCCTCCCTTCATAATTTTACATCCCAAAATATGCTAAAAGAATATGAGAAACCCCTTTCTATATTTTTTTATGGTAAATTAATTCTCCAAATGATCTTTTACAAAACATCTCCATAAAATATTACACATATAAGGAGAAAAAAATTTATTGGCATGGAGAGGTTGACCTAGATGAGAACAGATTCTTCTGATAAAGAATATTTTAAAATCTAATTTTTGAACCTTTCTTTTATCAAAACTAAATTAGATTTGGATGTAAGATAGATAAGAGAAAGAACTCTTTGGTATGAAAAAATCTCACATAAAATAATTTTTTGTGTGGAGATATATGACGTGCAATCTGGGTTGGCGCAGGGAGAAGAGTCTTATTCCAATAAGGACTCTAGGTTTCCTTATTTGAATCCAAACCAAATCACATCGGTTTAGCCCAAATAAAATATATGAAACCCAATCTGATTAGGTTCATAAATTTTTAATCAAAGTTTAATCAAATTAGATATTGATTGAATCAAAATCCTGATCAAATCAGAGATAATTCTTTCTTAGCGATTAGATCATCTCATAACCTAATCGGGTCAAACCTAATTGAATCTAATTCAATTGGATTTTATTTAATCCTCTTTGCTCAATCAAATTGAACTAATCAATAATCTAATTACTAATAAATCTTTTATTAATTTATTAATACTTTATAAATTAATTTATTATAACTTTTGCATAAGATTAATCATCAATCGAATTGATGATTCAGCCCTTGAATGATTCTCAATCGTTGATCAGCCACATGATCAATCAGAAACTTCTTTTGAGTGTGACCCCATAGGTTCAAATCTAAGCTAGTAGCATAGGAATACCTTCCTAAACTAATCGATGTAATCATCTAGTAATGATAACCCGACGTCTGGATAGATCGAATGAAGGCGAAGCAACATTCAAGAACCTATTGGCATATGGTTACTGTATAATTCATTCCTTTGACCCTAATGCTCAAAAATGACCTAAAATTTAACTGTCAATCCTAGATAAATCATTCAAATTATATTTTATTTTTTTTTAAATCTATCACATGGATTATCCGGACTCAGATTTTGCTAAATTGAAATACACTGAGCATATCTCCTACTAATTCAGAGGGGTCAATTTCATCTTGACTCACGCACCGACTTGACAAGTACTTGACTATATCCAAAAATCTTCCATCACTAAATTAAAAACTCAGTTAGTCTGACACCAAAGTATAGTGAGTTACTTGTAAATCATCATGGTGATCACAGGTCAGAGGAATACTTATACTCATACCCTTCGTGAGCTATCTTTGACAGTAGAGTGCTCCGTAGTTGGTCACGTTCAGTGACGATGTACTCTTATATCTCACCAGCATGCCACATCAATATCTCCATACTATTTGATTACGAGGATAACCAATGCATATAGCACACAACGACCTACACTTAATATCGTTATCATCCTAGTAATAGCGTATCATTTGGTTGCGAACCAATTTAAGGACTACATGATAAATCCTCCTTTATCGATCAAAATAGTCCTAAAAACTTTATCACAATATAGAAATTCATTAGAAAATATATTCTTGTGATGAAAAATATCAAATAACTTTTATTATTTATCAATTCATATATATTTATAATTAGCACAATCGTCAAACGATTGGCTTTAAGACATAATTTCCAACAAATCTCACTTGGACTAAAGCCAATCAGTATAGTATCATATACCTATCTTTGATTTATCATCTCAAAACTCCTAGATACCGAGGCTTTAGTTAAATGGGTTGGTCACATTCTCCTTTCTATCGATCTTCTAAAGATTGATGTCATCTTAATAGATTTTCTGAGTAAGATGGTTGCAATGCAGAATATTTGGTAAGCTAATTGGACTTCAGCTCCTTGACATGAGCTATGGCTCCAATGCTGTATGATACAGCAGGACCATCATCGGAGAATGCCACTCCTAGCTTGCCAATGAACCTGTACAATCGCATAGCTTCCTTATAAGCATCAAATACTGCAATGCATTCTACCTCACAATTTAAATTTGGCTATATTTTTCTACTTGGAACCTTTCTAGTAGATTGCTCCATTATTTAAGATAGGGATGTATTTCGATATGTTCTTGCTATTGTTATGTCCAACTAAAAACTGAAATCAAATTTCATAAGTTTTAAGTTAAATTCTCCATAATCAAATATTGATCCTTAGTATTTCTCAAATACTTAAGGATGACCTTCTAGTGATTTTCATCTAGATCTTTTTATTGGGAATAGTATCCCAAAGCCAATCGTCAGCCTGTTGATGGTTGTGCTCATTCTTGTATTAGTATATAAATTATAAATAAATAAAAATTATTTTGGCACTTTCATCATAAATTGTTTCATCTTTTAATGAACTCCTATGTTGTGGTGAAGTCCTTAGGACTATTTAGACTCGACAAAGGAGGATTTGTTGTTTAGTCCTTAAACCTGTTTGCGACCAAATGATACGTTGTTAATCAAGGACAACAATGTTTATCAAGCATAGGTCATTGTGTGCCATATGGGCTGGTTGTCCTCTTAACCAAGGAGTGTAGAGACACTGGTATGGCATACAGATGAGATGTAAAGGTACATCTGCACTGAACGTGACCGACTCTGGAGCTATTTCTGCTGTCAAGATTTGCTCCGATGGGATATGGGTATAACTGTCCCTCTGACCTGAGACCGCCATGGTGATTTGCAAGCAACTCACTGCACTTAGGCACTGGACTATCTGAATTTCTAATTTAGTGACGGAAGGTTGCTGGGGGTAGTTAAGTACTTGACTTGTCGGTGCGTGTGTCAAGATAGGATTGACCACTCTAATTCAAGAGTTGTATATAGTCATGTTTCAATTTAACAAAATTTTGGCTAGGATAGTCCTAGTGAGGAGTCACAAGACTGTTTGAATTAAGCAGGACTCGGATGATCTAATCAGGGTTGACAGTTTAACCCTGAGTCGTCCTATATACAGGGGTCAAAAGAGATAAATTATACAGTAACCATATTCATGTAGGTTCTGAGTGTTGCGATTGTGACTATTCAACCTGTTGGGTATAAAATACCCTCAGCCGAAGTTCTCAGCAAGAAGACCCCGCCCGGACTCCTATGGGAGCCGGGCTCCGTCGCCAACATCGACTACAGAGCAGCCCCGCCCGGACTCCTACGGAAGCCGGGCTCCGTCGCCAACCTTGACTACAGAGCAGCCCCATTTGGACTCCTATGGGAGCCGGGCTCCGTCGCCAACATCGACTACAGAGCAGCCCCGCCCAGACTCCTACGGCAGCCGAGCTCCGTTGCCAACATCGACTACAGAGCAGCCCGCCCAGACTCCTACGGGAGCCGGGCTCCGTCGCCAACATCGACTACAGAGCAGCCCCGCCCGGACTCCTACGGGAGCCCAGGCTCCGTCACCAACCTCGACTACAGAGCAGCCCCACCCGGACTCCTACGGGAGCCGGGCTCCGTCGCCAACATCGACTGCTGGTAAGCTTTGTCCGGACTCCTACGGGAGCCAGACTTCGCACCTGACTTTAATTGCAGGGGACTCCACCCGGACTCCTACGGGAGCCGGGCTCCGCCCACGACTCCGACCTCAAGGAGGACTCCGTCCAAACTCCTACAGGAGCCGGGCTCCGTCGCCAACCTCAACTGCCGGTAAGCTTCGTCCGGACTCCTACGGGAGCCGGGCTTCGCACCTGACTTTAATTGCAGGCGACTCCGCCCGGACTCCTACGGGAGCCGGGCTCCGCCCATGACTCCGACCTCAAGGAGGACTCTGCCCGAACTCCTACGGGAGCCGGGCTCTGTCGCCAACCTCAACTACTGGTAAGCTTCATCCGGACTCCTATGGGAGCCGGACTTCGCACCTGACTTTAATTGTAGGGGACTCCGCCCGGACTCCTACGGGAGCCGGGCTCTGCCAATGACTCCGACCTCAAGGAGGACTCCGTCCGGACTCCTATGGGAGTCGGGCTACGTCGCCAACCTCAACTACCGGTAAGCTTCGTCCGGACTCCTACGGGAGCCGGACTTCGCACCTGACTTTAATTGCAGGGGACTCCACCCGGACTCCTACGGGAGCCGGGCTCCACCCACGACTCCGACCTCAAGGAGGACTCCGCCCGGACTCCTATGGGAGCCGGGCTACGTTGCCAACCTCAACTGCCGGTATGCTTCGTCCGGACTCCTAAGGGAGCCGGACTTCGCACCTGACTTTAATTGCAGGGGACTCCGCCCGGACTCCTACGGGAGCCGGGCTCCGCCCACGACTCCGACCTCAAGGGGGACTCCGCTCGGACTCCCACGGGAGCCGGGCTCCGCCCACGACTTCAACTCCGAGGGGACTCCGCCCGGACTCCTACGGGAGTCGGGCTCCTCCCACGACTTCAATCACAAGGAGGGCTCCGCCCGGGCTCCTACGGGTGCCAGGCCCCGTCACCAGCTCCGACCACTGCCGAACTTCAGCCGACGAATCTGCACTTTCTGGCGCAACACAGCAACCACCATGATCCTGCTCCACTTCCTGTGATGGATCCCATGTGGCTCCATTATTCCCAGGCAGACCGCCATGATGCCCACGATCCTGCTCCACCTTCTGTAACGGATACTGCACGATCCTTCCATCCGCTGGCAAGTCGCGACAACGGACGTCACTCCACTCCCTGCAGCAGACTCCATGTGGCGCGCTGCAGTGAAGGCCATGGGTCTACTCCACTACTCCTCGCAACAAATTCCTCCTGATGGTGGGTGGCCCACTACGAGACGGTTACGAACGTCGCTATCAGTCTGTTGAGCCCTCCGCCTATAAAAAGAGGACCCCAGATATGTTATTCTATAAGCTCTCATTTTTTACCTCAAAACTCTGCTAAATTCTTCGTTCGAGCACTCCATTCTTGTTGAGGCAGAGAACTGACTTGAGCGTCAGAGGGTCTTGCCGGAACAACCACACCTCCGATTTAGACTTCCTTTGCAGGTCCCGGCAGCGACCGCGACTCCCTCGACTCCAGCTTCTCCGGTGCAAGCGGATTTTTGCACCAACAGGATTGGCGCTAGAAGGAGGGTTGTGTCTTCACAGTACCCTTGTTCTTAAAGGAGTGCTCAACGGAGCCACCTCCGATCGTCTCCTCCGGCACCCACTCCCTGCTTCCCCCACGGGGTCCTTACTTGATGCCTCCCTGCAAGGCGTCCACGCGATGGTCCATGACCTCCATGGCCAGATCTCAGGCTCCGGCCTCCCCTCCTGTTTCTCAACCTCTTCCTCCTCCTCCGACGACGACGGCAGTCGGCGTGGAGCAGTTTGACCTGCTGGCACAACAGGTCAAAGGCCTCACAGAAGCTGCACAGGCTATGCAGCGGCAGCAGCCACAGGCATCAGTATGCCTGGAAAGGGTGTCCCTGGAACACTAGAATTCGACGGTGGGGCGGGCCACTTGGGCCATCCACCCCGTCCTTCCTGGGAAGGCGAACCTGAGGGTGGAGAGCCCTCAATCGGACCGTGGCTCCACCCCTGGAAGATCCCTGCCCCCATTCTGCCAGAGGACTCTCGAGACTCGAAGTCGGGAGGATTTTCTGGACCGGAGGCTCCAGGAGATGAACCGACGGATCGAAGAACTCCGCCATGCTCCCCCCACTTATGGTGAGGATATTTGTACTGACCCTCCCTTCTCTCAAATGATCATGCAGGAACCGATCCCGCCAAACTTCAAGCTCCCCCAGTTCGAAAGCTACGATGGGACTTTGGACCCGGTTGATCATCTGGAGGCCTTCCGGACGATGATGCTGCTTCACGGTGCTCCCGACGCCATTCTATGTCGGGCCTTTCCATCCACCTTGAAGGGAGCAGCGAGGAATTGGTACTCGGCTTTGAAATCGGATACCATCTTTTCCTTCGATCAAATGAGCCACCAATTTGTGGCCCATTTTGTCAGCAACCGGCGCCCCCGGAAGGGTTCCAAGTCCCTCATCAATATTAAGCAGAGGGAAGGGGAGTCCATTCGGGCCTACATCAACCGTTTCAACATCGTGGCACTGGAGGTCCGAAACTTGGACCAATCAGTCACAATGGCCGCCCTGAAGGGTGGCCTTCAGAAGAATGACCTTTTGTTCTCTCTGGAGAAGAAGTACCCCAGGGATTTTGCTGATTTACTGGCTCGGGCTGAAGGATACGCCCGAGTGGAAGAAGCCTTCAAAATGAAGGATGAATAGACAGCGAGGGAGCGGCAGGCGGGAGACTCGAGTAAGCCCGCCATCGGAAAAAGGCCAAGAGAAGCCCGGCCGCATTCTCGATCCCCTCCTGGGCACAAGCGTGCCCATACTCCACCCCGGGTGCGCAGGCAGAGAAGTCCGGATCATGGGGTTCGGCGGGGTTTCCCATCGGAGAGATTCCGCAACTACGCTTCCCTCAACGCCTCGAAAGCCCAGGTACTGATGGAGGTCAGGGAGCAGCTCCCTAGATCGGAGAGGATGCGCACGCACCCCGGGAAGCACAACCCCAACAAGTTCTGTCTCTACCACCGTGACCACGGCCACGACATAGAGGAATGCATCCAGCTCCGAGACGAGATCGAGGAGCTCATCCGGTGAGGTCGACTCGATAGGTTCATCCGACGCAGGCCTGAGGGTAGAGGAGATCGGCCAAGGGCCCTTCCGCAACCTGAACCACCAAGAAGGGAGGAGCAACTTGGGGACCGGCCTCCCATTGGGACCATCGACTCCATCACCGGAGGGCCTCAAGGAGGAGCAGACCCCCCGCAATCATGGAACTCGGGAAACTTGTAAATGAACGGGGGGAGAACCTCGTCCTGACACGAGTAAAGTCAAAGGCCCGATTCTTTTAGACCGGATGGGAGGAGAGGCCTTGCAGCGCCCTAATGTGCCCCCACAGCCATGTCAGGAACAGGAGGAGGACCTCGTCCTGACATGAGCAAAGTCAAAGGCCTAGTTCTTTTAGATCGGATGGGGGGAGAGGCCTTGCAGCGCCCTAATGTGCCCCCACAGCCATGTCAGGAATAGGAGGAGGACCTCATCCTAACATGAGCAAAGTCAAAGGCTCGATTCTTTTAGATCGGATGGGGGGAGAGGCCTTGCAGCGCCCTAATGTGCCCCCACAGCCATGTCAGGAACAGAAGGAGAACCTCGTCTTGACATGACCAAAGTCAAAGGCCCGGTTCTTTTAGACCGGATGAGGGGAGAGGCCTTGCAGTGCCCTAATATGCCCCCACAGTCGTGTCAGGAACAGGAGGAGAACCTCATCCTGACATGAGCAAAGTCAAAGGCCCGGTTCTTTTAGACCGGATGGGGGGAGAGGCCTTACGGTGCCCTAATGCGCCCCCACGGCCATGTCGGGATCGAAAGGAGAACCTTGCCCTGACTTGAGCAAGGTCGAAGGCTCGGACTCCTACGGGAGCTGGGCTCCGCCCGTGACTTCTGTAGTAGGGGAGACTCCACCCGGACTCCTACGGGAGCCGGGCTCCATCCACGACTTCTGCGGTAAGGAAGACTCCACCTGGACTCCTACGGGAGCCGGGCTTGGTCCGTGACTTCTGCAGCGGGGAAGACTCCGCCCGGACTCCTACGAGAGCCGGACTCCACCCACGACTTCTGCGGTAAGGAAGACTCCGTCCGGACTCCTACGGGAGCCGGGCTCCACCCATGACTTCTGCGGTAAGGAAGACTGCGTCCGGACTCCTACGAGAGCCGGACTCCATCCCATGACTTTTGCAGCAAGGAAAACTCCGCCCGCCCTGGCAATGGCCCTTACGCACCCCCGCAGGAACGGGAGGAGAATCTCGATGGTGACAAAACCCGACCGCTTGACAAGGTCGGATGAAGGGAAAAAGCCCCTCAGCGGCACCTCCACGCTCCTATGCAACCCCACAAAAAGTGAGGGGCGGGCCCTCACTCTGAGAAGAGGAGGAAAATCAAAAGGGAAGGGTAACGAACTATGACGGAAATAGATGAAGGACGAACCACACCAAAGACCTAAAGAACCTCATCCCAACAAAGATGGGGGGTTCCTACCAAACACCCCATGCCTCTAAGAAGACTCCTGACACAGGTGAAGAAGACAGCGACATCCCCGAAGTAATACGGAGTCCGAACCGCTAAGCCCGGGCTTGCAGCCATGTACGATGAGGAAGGCAAGCTAACGCATCGACGACTGGGCGCCTCCCAACGACGTCAATATCAGACAAGTCGAACGATAAGAAAAGTTCAGCGGATGATAATTTAATACAACGCGTGGATGAGGTAACACAAAACCCCCTTTTCATTCCGTTTACGAAATACACACTACAAAGCCCGGAAGGCCAAGGAAATAAAAGCAAAATGGCAAAAGCGGGACAAAACAACAAAAAGAGAAGTATATACATGAAAAGACAGAAGGATGAAAAGAGCTCTAAGGAGGCTCTGCTCCTTCCGACCTAGAGTTATCTGCTCCACCCCTCATCCAGTGCTGCCTTAGATTCTCAATTTCTTCTTCTAGCTCCTCCCTTCTCTGCAGCGCATCCTGGAGCGCCCGACGAAGTCGCTGGCTCTCGACCTCTGCCTCTCGATGCCTCTTCCTCAAGACCTCGGATTCTGCCTCCGCGTCCGCAATGGCCCGCTGCTCGTATGCCAGTTGGATCTTCAATTGTTGCAGCTCGACTGTCTTTTCCCCGAGGGCGACGGAAATCCCTTCGACGATTTCTCTTAGGGACTGGAGCTCATCAGAATCTCGGGCAGAAGTAAGCTGAGCCCTGTTGGCCAGCTGCCTCTGGAGACGGATGACTTCATCAGTCGCCGTCCTATGTCTCCCTTTATATTCCTCCACCTGCCTGCGCCAGCTGGCCCGATGCACGTCGTGGCTCACCTCGGCGTCCTGAAGCTGTCGCTGAAGGTCGGAGACCTTCTTCGACCACTGTTGGTCGCCGTCGGCCCGGGCCAAGGGTCGGGACGAACTTCCTTCCAGATGGCCGATCTTCCTCATCGTGGCTGACAGTTCCACCTTGAGGGTGCTAATCTTGGCGGCCTTAGCCCAAATTCGATCGCTGGCGCTCTTCTTGCATTCCTCGAGCTCCTTCGCAAAATCCACCTTCCTCCGGCTATATTCCATGATCCCCTTCACGTGGAGATTTCGAAAGTGGGTGGCCTCCGCGGTGGCTTCAGAATGACCTTCTCTCAATCTTCGAAGCTTGCCTTCCATCTTCTTTGACTTCTTTGTCAAGTGAAGGACTTCCTTCTTCAGCCGCTGGATTGTCGACCTCAGAGGGATCTCCAAGGGCAGGGGAAGTGCTTCTGCAGGACACTGCCATCGAAAGGCAAAAGCGTCAAAGCACGACTCATCGCAGGAAGAAAGGAAGAAAGAAGAAAGGGAGGGAGGAAAAGCCATCCGCGATAAGAAATTCAACTTTATTGATTGGATAATTCTTGGAGACAAAAAAAAAAAAAGAAGAAGAAAAAGAAGCAAACCAATCAATCAAGAGTCAGAAATCAAAAAAAAAGAGAGAGAGAGTAAAAAAAAGAAAAGAAGAAAGAGAGGAGAAAAAGAGAGAAAAAAAAAGAAAGGAAGGAAGAAAAAAGAAGAGAAAGAAAAAGAAGAAAGGCAGGAAAAAAGAAGATAAAGGAAAGGATGAAATACTCGCAGGATCCTAGGGGCTCAGGCCGATGTTGAATAAAAATTGCTCCCTCAAAAGATTGGGAAGGGAAGGAGTGGAATAGGCAAGAAGCTTTCGGACAGCCTGGAGGTCATCCTCCCCCAGGCTGGGGGCCCGGCGGACAGAATCCCTCAGAGAGCCCCAAGGGGGCAGGCCCAGCCTCTAGGTCGGGCAGTGGACGAAGAGGTATTTCTCCTTCCAATTGTGGATTGAAGAAGGGGCACCTTTCAGTAACTCCTTCTTGCCAAACTGGGGGGAGAAGTACCACAAGTCCTTAGCCGAAGGATGGCGCTTGAAAGTATAGAAGTGCCTAAACAGGGAGAGGGACGGTTGGACCTCGACTACGTGGCAAAGGGAGAGAAATCCTATCAAAAACCTAAAAAAATTCAGGGCCACAGAAGCCAAGGAGATGTCTAAGAAGCGGAAGAGGGCGACAACAAAGGATGGAAGAGGAAGCCGGAGTCCGGCACGGAATGCCTCCTGGTACAGGCAAAAACGACCGGGTGGAGGAGTGCTAGCCCGGTCAGAAGGGCTAGGCAACTCCAGGTCGTACTCCGGAGGAATTCCATACTGAACCCTTATCAGAAGGAGTTCCTCCGGAGTCAGAGAACATCGAATGGCGCCCGGTGCAAAAATCGGGCGGAGCCCAGCCCAGATGCAGGTTCGTCTACAGAGCAAGGGACCTGGGGGTTCGAGGCGGAAGAACTCCCAGAACTGCAGGGAGCGGAAGAGCCGGACGACATTTCGAGTGGCTTCGAATGAGGGCTCTAAAGATCCCGGTGAAGACAAACAGGATGAGGGGCGAGAGGTCACAAGAAACTAACTTCGAGGAACACAAAAAATAATGGTAAAAAAGAGGTCCCTAAGCGGCGGGAAGAAAGATGAAGGTGCAGGAACTAACCTAGATCGCTCTAAGGGACCAGAGGGATGAAGAGAGGGATGATTTGGAGGATGCCTATGGATCGAGAAGATACCAACTGAAATAGGGCTCTCGAAGGGAAGGCAGACACTGTTAGAATTCTGAAGCAGGGTAAGGGCCCCAAAAGCGAAAGCGCGGGCTTAAATAGGCCCTGGGATCCGACGCTATAATGATCGCGAATCCCCCCAGGCCAGCCCACACCGGACACGTGTCCCACTCACCATGGCAGGCGGCTGAAAGCGGCTGGCGATTGGCAGGACTATTATTGCATCGTACCTGGGCCAGTGTACCTGTGGAAATTTCGAAGAGTCCTCTCATATTGCCCCGATTTGAAAAGACTCCAGCACGCGCACATTTAATGCCAAAATATCTGGGGGCGGTCGTGCGCAGGATTCGAGGGGATGACTTCGACTGTGCCAGTCTCTCTGTACTTCCTTCATTCGAAATTCAAACTCAAAAGTAGGGGGACTGGTGTTGGGTATAAAATACCCTCAGCCGAAGTTCTCAGCAAGAAGACCCCACCCGGACTCCTACAGGAGCCGGGCTCCGTCGCCAACATCGACTACAGAGCAGCCCCGCCCAGACTCCTACGGGAGCCAGGCTCCGTCGCCAACCTCGACTACAGAGCAGCCCCACCCGGACTCCTACGGGAGCCGGGCTCCGTCGCCAACATCGACTACAGAGCAGCCCCACCCGGACTCCTACGGGAGCCGGGCTCCGTCGCCAACATCGACTACAGAGCAGCCCCACCCGGACTCCTACGGGAGCCGGGCTCCATCGCCAACATCGACTACAGAGCAGCCCCGCCCGGACTCCTATGGGAGCCGGGCTCCATCGCCAACCTCGACTACAGAGCAGCCCTGTCGGGACTCCTACGGGAGCCGAGCTCCGTTGCCAACATCAACTGCTGGTAAGCTTTGTCCGGACTCCTACGGGAGCCAGACTTTGCACCTGACTTTAATTGTAGGGGACTCCGCCCAGACTCCTACGGGAGCCGAGCTCCGCCCACGACTCCGACCTCAAGGAGGACTCTGCCCGGACTCCTATGGGAGCCGGGTTCCAACACCAACCTCAACTACCGGTAAGCTTCGTCCGGACTCCTACGGGAGTCGGGCTTCGCACCTGACTTTAATTGCAGGGGACTCCGCCTGGACTCCTACGGGAGCCGGGCTCCGCCCACGACTCCGACCTCAAGGAGGACTCCGCCCGGACTCCTACGGGAGCCGGACTCTATCGCCAACCTCAACTGCTGGTAAGCTTCATCCGGACTCCTACGGGAGCCGGACTTCGCACCTGACTTTAATTGCAGGGGACTCCGCCCGGACTCCTACGGGAGCCGGGCTCCGCCCACTACTCCGACCTCAAGGAGGACTCCGTCCGGACTCCTATGGAAGCCGGGCTACGTCGCCAACCTCAACTATTGGTAAGCTTCGTCCGGACTCCTACGGGAGCCGGACTTCGCACCTGACTTTAATTGCAAGGGACTCCGCCCGGACTCCTACTGGAGCCGGGCTCTGCCCATGACTCCGACCTCAAGGAGGACTCCGCCCGGACTCCTATGGGAGCCGGGCTACATCGCTAACCTCAACTGTCGGTAAGCTTCGTCCGGACTCCTACGGGAGCTGGGCTCCACCCACGACTCCGACCTCAAGGTGGACTCCGCTCGGACTCCCACGGGAGTTGGGCTCCGCCCATGACTTCAACTCTAAGGGGACTCTGCCCAGACTCCTACGAGAGCCAGGCTCCGCCCACGACTTCAATCACAAGGAGGGCTCCGCCCGGGCTCCTATGGGTGCCAGGCCCCGTCACCAGCTCCGACCACTGCTGAACTTCAGCCGACGAATCTGCACTTTCTGGTGCAACGCAGCAACCACCACGATCCTGCTCCACTTCCTGCGATGGATCCCACACGGCTCCATTATTCCCAGGCAGACCGCTATGATGCCCACGATCCTGCTCCACCTTCTGAAACGGATACTGCACGATCCTTCCATCCGCTGGCAAGTCACGACAACAAACGCCGCTCCACTCCCTGCAGCAGACTCCACATGGCGCATTACAGTGAAGGCCACGGGTCTACTCCACTACTCCTCGCAACAAATTCCTCCTGACTGTGGGCGGCCCACTACGAGATGGTTACGAACGTCGCTATCAGTCTATTGAGCCCTCCGCCTATAAAAAGGGGACCCCAGATACGTTATTCTATAAGCTCTCATTTTTTACCTCAAAACTCTGCTAAATTCTCCGTTCGAGCACTCCATTTTTGTTGAGACAGAGAACTGACTTGAGCATCGGAGGGTCTTGCCGGAACAACCCCACCTCCGGTTTAGACTTCCTTTGCAGGTCCCGACAGCGACCGTGACTCCCTCGACTCCAGCTTCTCCGGTGCAAGTGGATTTTTGTACCAACACAACCTATCCGAACGTTGGGTACCATTGCTAGATGGTCACTTCGATTAGTACAGGAATTGATTCCTGTGTTACCGACTTAGGTTCGAATCTGTGGGGTCACACACATTAGAGGTTCCTATCTGATCTGATGGCTGGTGAAGAGTTCTAATGCTCGTGGACTTTGAGTCCTACATGTCTGAAACTCTGTAATCGAGAATCAGGATTCTCTAATTATGAGTTACACACATTTTGGGTATTGGGGTCAAAAGTCCCACTGGTTTGGAACTTTTTGATCAAGATTTCATATCGATGGACTCTGATGTCCAATTGCCCATCAGATTTGGATTCAATATTTATGAGAGATTTAATTAGTGATTTAATCCCTAATTAACTTAATTTGATTGAATAATTATTTTTGGATCAAGTCCAATTGAATTGGATTCAGTTGGGTTTGACCCAATTAGGTTAAGTGTTAACCTAATCGCTAAGGTGTTTTGGTCCCTGATCTGATCAGGGGTTGGGCTTAGTCAATTTTTGATTTGATTAAGATTTTATTGAGTCTAATTAAGCCTAATTAAGTTGGGTTTAATTTAGTCTAATTGTGTCTAACCTATTTTAAATAAGGTTGGTTCAATTGGAGTTCAAACCACCTTAACTAATCTCCCTGCACCACCTTACTTCTCATGCACCCATTTGAATTCATGAGAAACAACTTCTTCTAAATTTTCTCCCACACAGAAGCCTTCCCATGCCCTCTCTTGTGTGCCATTTATCTGGATAAAAATGGTTGGTTAGCCATTCAAATTCAAATGAAGTTTGAATTTGAATGGGGCAACCAACTCCATGCACCAACTTGCCTTATCCATCTTGTGCGCCACTTATTATACACGAGAAAGAGTTTCTCATGTAAACTCTCTATGCACAAGAGATCCCACACCCTTCTCTTCTCATGCCAAGAGTGGATAAGGATGGGTTGTTTTGCATTTGAATTCAAATTCGATTTGAATTCAAATGAGCAACCACTTATCTTTATCCTCTCACGCAGATAAGACACGTCTTGCACTGTTTTAAAAGAGAAGAGAAAGTGGAGCATGTGTAGCATTTTCTGAGAGAGAATAGTGGGCATGAGGAAGCCTTGTGTGCATGTTTGAAGTTCAAAAACTTCTGAGAGAAAAGAAAAGAAAAGAAACAAAAAGCGAGCACAGGATTTTCAGAGAGTACCCTAGGGTTTCAGCCTGGGGTTTGGGAAGTGAGTAAGTGAGCTACGAGTGTCGTGAGCCTACCAAACTTTAGGGAGAGCATCATCAACCTCTCAAGTGTATCTGTTGATGATCTGGAATATCCAAAGAGTCAGCAGATTAAGATCGAAGGAGTTCGATCAACATCGGCCATCAAAAGGGTCCAGCCACAAACTAGCATTCGTGAGGAGCCGATCAGATCGGGAGCTTCGTGTGGATGATCCATAGAGATCAGACACACTGTGTGGCTGTATTACAATGATCAGACCCTTCTGACGGTGATCAGATTATGGCGATCGACTACCCGCACAAAGGTAATATGTTCTGAAAACATAACAGTAAAAATATTTACTGTAGAAGTTTGAATTTCAAATTTAAATGCATGCTATGTATATATCATATTTAGATCCTTATGTAAGATTTATACATATTAATTAATTATATTAATTAATAATTTCCACTGTAAAATAGTAATTTTAAAAAAATTTTAAAATTACCATTTTACTCTTGCACTAAAATTCACTTCAAATGGTATCAGAGCGGGTTCTAAAATATGATATATATATATTTGCATGCATAGATTAAGTTGTAATCTAAAAGTTTCAATTTAAAATTTAAAATTTAAAATTTAAAATTTGAATTTTAAAATTTATTCGAGATTCAAAATTTAGAAATTTAAAATTTAAAATTTGAAATTTAAAATTTAAAATTCAAAATTCAAAATTCAAAAATTTGAAATTCAAAATTTGAAATTTAAAATTTAAAATTTGGTTGAAATTTTAAATTTGAAATTCAAAATTTAAAATTCAAAATTTAAAATTCAAAATTTTGAAATTTGAAATTTAAAATTTGTTTGAAATTTAAAATTTAAAATTTAAAATTTAAAATTTAAAATTTAAATTTTGAAATTGGTATATTTAGATATAGTTGATCCAAGTAGCAAGTAGTCTAATTGGGTTGGTTGCCATGGTCGTTCGGTCATAGGAGAAAAGTAGGGTTTAAAGGTCGTCTCCTCCCATTTGATGGGGTTCTCCTATGGCGGTAGGGGTGCCGCTGTAATTATATTCCATACAGATGAAGCAGTGAAAGAACTTAATTATAAAGGTTCAATTGTAAAATTTATCATGAATGTGTTAGATTAGATCTAAAGGAATATTCATGATTTATTTTGATTGAGTTATTTTTTGTTATGTAATTAGCAATAGGATTGCTGTTTATGAAATGTGCTGATGTGTTTGTGAAATGAGTCAACATATTTGGTGAACAGAAAATAAAATCTTCCAAATTTGAAAATTATTTTTGAAATGCCAAACCCTGAACCATCAGCCCAAATACTTAATTAAAAGAATTAAGTGTTGTCAAGTTGGTCTAGAATTGTGAATTAAGATCTAAGACAATTGCATAAACTTATGGGTCAATGGGTTAGATGGATTAGGTCCATAATTAGGTTAGACCTAAGGTTAGCTTAAAGAAATGGACTAAATTAGAGTAATTGATCAAATCTAATCAAAAGTTGAATTAGATTAGGTCAAGGATACTCTAGACTCAACTCCAATAGTTGTAGTTGAATGGGTCCATGTCTTTAACTAGACCAAGATGGACTTAATTCATGGCTATGCGGTGGAACCCTATTTACTAAGCTGATCAAATCAAAACTAATGAATCGATTGGTGTCTAAGGTAAGTTCGGCAGTTTGACCAATGGTTCTTAAGTGAAAGCTACTCGTATTGATTCGATCTCTGACGAGTTAATGGCATATCCCCACCACTGATCTCACTTACCTGGCCAACATGGTGAGTTAGGTTTTGATTAGATCACTTGGTGATTAGGGCTCACCCATGTCATTAGGTAAATCAATGTGACTGATTTAGGTGCTCCTAATGCTGGCTTTAATTAAATTTTTTTTTAATCTAACTTGGTGAAGTTAGTGGGAGGATTGAAATTAGCTGGTTAATTTCTTCTCATCTATCCTTTAATAAAAATCCTTAAAAATTATTAGATCCCTAAAATGATTAAGTTATAGTGATAACTAAGTCATAGCCTCCCATTAAGTGAGTGATAATGAGTCTATTAGTTTAATAATCATTTGAGGCCCGAAGTTCTGGTGCTTATTGACTAATGGAATTATCATTCATAGTATGATAATTTGATTGAGTC